>NW_027226876.1:0-73833 GCF_037783145.1 Equus przewalskii
TGGTTTCTTGAGGTAGAAAATAAGGTTGTTTGTTTGAGATCTTTCTTCTTCTTAATATAGGCATTTATTGCTGTAACACTTTCCTGAACTGCTGTTGCTGCAGCCCATAATTTTTGGTGTGTTGCATTTCCATTTTCATTTGCTTCAAGGTTGTTTGTTTTGTTTCGTTTTAATATTCCCTCTAATTCTCTCTCTTTGGTTCATTTGTTGTTCAGGAGAGTGCTGTTTAATTTCCACATATTTGTGCATTTTCCAGCTTATCTTCTGTTACTGATTTTTAGTTTTATTACCACTCTGGTTGGAAAATATACTGGATATGATTTCAATCCTCTTAAATTTGTTAAGACTTGTTTTGTCTTGTGGCCTATCATATGATCTATCCTGGAGAATGTTACATGTTCACTTGAGAAGAATGTGTGTTCTGCTGCTGTTGGTTGGAATGTTCTGTATATGTCTGTTAACTCCATTTGGTCTATAGTGTCGTCCAAGTTTGCTGTTTCCTTATTGATTTTCTGTCTGGATGATATATCCATCGTTGAGAGTAGGGTATTGGAGTCCCTTACTATTATTCTATTGCACTCTATTTCTCCCTTCAGTTTTATTTGCTTTATATGTTTAAGTGCTCTGATGTTGGGTGCATGCATATTTGCAAATTGCTACATCTGCTTGGTGAATTGGTTCCTTTATCTTTTATAGTGACCTTCCTTGTCTCTTCGACAGTTTTTGACTAAAGTCTTTTTTGTCCAACGGAAGTAGAGCCACCTCTTCTCTCTTTTGGTTACCATTTGCATGGGATATCTTCATTTTATCCGTTCACCTTCAGCCTGTGTGTGTCCTTAAAGCTGAAGTGAATCTCTTACAGGCAGGCAGAAAGTTGGGTTTTGTTCTTTATTTATTTTTTTCATCCATTTAGCCACCGTTTGTCTTTTGATTGCAAAACTTAATCCATTTACATTTAAAATAATTATTGATCAATAAACACTTACTCTTGCCATCTTGTTAATTGTTTTCTGGCTCTTTTGTAGTTCCTTTGTTCCTTTATTCCCCTCTTGCTGTCTTCCTTTGTGATTTGATGATTTTCCATAGTGGTAAGCTTTGATTCCCTTCTCTTTTATTTACTCTAGGTGTTTTGCTTTGTGAGCACCATGAGGCTTTCATAAAACATCTCATAGATATAATAGTCCATTTTAAGCCTGATAACTTAGCTTCTACCATATACAAAAACTCTACACTTTAACTTCTCTTCACCCTACAAATATCTTATGTTATTGATGTAAGAATTTACATCTTTTGTGTACAGTGTATCCATTGACACATTATTGTAGCTTTAGATATTTCTAATATGTTTGTCTTTTGAACTTTCATACTAGAGTTAAAAGTGATTTATGTACCACTATGACAGTATTAGCCTTCTGAATTTGACTATAGTCTTACCTGTACACTGAGTTTTATACTTTCATATGTTGTCATGTTACTAACTAGCATTCTTTCATTTCAACTTGAAAAACTCCCTTTAATATTTCTCGTAGGGCAGGTCTAGTGGTGGTGAGCTCCCACAGCTTTTGTTTGTCTTGGGAAAGCCTTCATCTCCCCTTCATTTCTGAAGGACAACTTTGCTGGTAAAATATTCTTGTTTGGCAGTGTTTTCCCTTAGCACTTTGAATACATCTTCCCAGTCTCTCTTGGCCTGCAAGGTTTCTGCTAAAAATCCACTGATAGCCATATGGGAGTTCCCTTGTATGTGAGGGTTCTTTTTTTTCCCCTCTTGCTGCTTTCAAGAGTCTATCTTTGTTTTTTATTTTAGACATTTTTACTCTTATGTGTCTTAGAGAAGACCTTTTGGAACGAGTCTTATTGGGAACCTATGAGTTTTATGAACTTGGATATCCAAATCTCTCCCCAGATTTGGCAAATTCTCAGCCACTGTTTCTTTAAATAAGCTCTCTGCCCCTTTCTTCCTCTTTTCTCCTTCTGGGACTCCAATAGTGTGTGGATTATTTCTCTTAATGGTACCCAATAATGGGCTTAGGCTTTCATATTCTTTCTCATTCTTTTTTTATTTCCTTTTCAGTCCTCTGGCTGGATAATTTTGGAAGAGTTTTCCAGTTCATCTATTTTTCTTCTGCTTCATCAAGTCTGCTGTTGAAGCTCTCTATTGAATTCTTCAGTTCAGTCATTGTACCCTTTAACTCAGTTTTCTGTTTGGTTTCATTTTAATGGTTTCTATTTCCTTGTTGAACTTCTCATTTTGTTCATGTTGTCTCCCTTAATTTCATTTAATTGCCTGTCTGTGTATTCTTTTAGTTCACTGAATTACTTTAGGAAGATTGTTCTTATACTTCCTCAGACAATTCATAGATTCCACTTCTTTAAGGTCAGTTATTGGCTTCATTAGTTTCCTTGGTGGTGTCATGTTTCCTTGATTATTTGTGATCTTTCTGGCCTTGTGTTGGTGTCTGCTCATTTGGAGAAGCTGCCATCTCTTCCAGTCGTTATACGCTGGCTTTGGCAGGGAAAGCCCTTCACCAGCCAGCCTGTCCAGAGATTCCAGGTGTCTCTGGTATTTTCTGCAGGCAGGCTTGTGGGTGGGCCTGCCAACTGGGTCCCTGATGGCTGGCTCAGCCCCGGGGCAGGGTGCACGAGCCTGAAGCTACAAGAACCTGCCTGGAGCTTGGGTCCATGCGAGTCAGGCTGGTGCTGGGGAGAGTATGTAGGCTGGATTGTGGGAGTTGGCTGGTGGGAGCCTGAGGCCCCAGGGGCTGGCCTGGTGCTTGTATGGGTCTGGTGCAGGGGTACACAGTGAAGTCAGGTGCTCACTTCATCCACCCGCCACAGGGAGAGTGTCTCTGCATCTGGGGCTGCCCAGGTTTGAGGAAGGGGTGCTGGAGGTAATGTGAAACTGTCTTTCCTACCCTCCTCAATGCACCTTTTCTTATTTCTGTGCTCCACCCAGTTGCTGTAAGCCCTCACCTGGAATCCTTAGCTCTTGAGAAAATATTTTTGCATGTGGATAGTTCTCCAAATTGATGTTTCTGGAAGGGTACAAGTGCTGGAAACTCCTATTATGCTACCTTGTTGAAAGCCACCCTCTTTCCTTCAGTTTTTTGCACACCTTAAAATAGAAGATTTAAGTCTTTGGTCAGTAAGTCCAATTTCTGGGCTTCCCCAGAGACGGGTTCTATTGATTACATCATTTTCCTGTGTTTGGGATTTATTTTCTTGTTTCATTGTATGTTTCCTGACTTTTTTTCTTGGAGAGCAGACATATTATGTAATATATTGTGGCCAACTCTGGGAAATCAGATTTCTGCTCCCACCCACCCAGGTTGTTGTTGTTGATATTGTTGTTATAGTTCTATCTGTTTAATGATTTTCTGAAGTAATTATGTCAAGTCTTTACTCTTTGTCATGTGTGGCCACTGAAGTCTCTGCCTGGCTAGTCAGTGGCCAGCTAATAATTGGACAGAGATTTCCTTAAATGCCTGGAATCAGTAAGTCTCAGTCTGCCAAGGGGCTCCGTGTACATGTTGGGACAAGCCTTCAACCCTCAGCCAGTCAATTGACAGCTCTGCCTTAGCCTCCACTTCCTCCTTGCACAGGGCTTCAAGGCCAGTCTGAAGGGCCGCTTAAGATCTTCCCGGAACTTCCTGAAATGCAGGCACAACCCTATGCATGGCCTTCCACATTCCTAGGAATGTGTAGGATCTTATCAAGGCCCCACCTGAATGTCCTAATTTCCTGATTTTCCTTTTAGCTTTTTGGTTAGCCTATTGTTTTCTCCAACTGTTTATCCACTGCCAGAGGAGTTGGGATCATAAACAATTGTGTCTAGTGGTTTTTGACAATCACCCTGGGGGAAAAAGCATTGCCCATTGGAGCTCTGAGTCAGGTCAAATAAAGATAACGTTGTGAGTGGGGTCTTCCAGGGAGCCACCAGACAGGTCAAATAATAACAATTCTCTGGGAATGGATCTTTGATGGGAACTCCAATCCTCCTGTTCTGTCCCCTCTGGTGGCTTACCAGGCTGCTGGTGATCACTTCCTAATTTCAGGCTGTTGTTTCTCAAAGTTACCATGAAGTTGGGAGAAGACTAATAGGGCAAGTTAGAACACCAGAAGCTGGCCTTGCCTCACACTCACCATTTTTTAAAAAATAAATCCTCCTGGATTTTTCAAGCACTTGGTTGTTCTGAGTTCTGATAAGTGTTCATGCTGACAGTTTTTGCCAGTTTTCTCATTACTTTTAAAAAGGAGATAATTTCCCAGAGGTTCTTCCCTTCCCTTTTCACTGAAGTCATCCTTAATTTGGGTTTGGAAGGAGGGATATATGTTTCTCCAGGAAAAGAGGGGGGTTGAGTAAAATCATTCTAAGCACAGGGAGATACTTTTCATAGGAAACTACATTTAAGAAACCTGCAGAAGGGAGTAGAATGACGTGAACTCTGAGATCAGTAAAATTTGAGCCTTCTCAGGACATACACCAGTGATTTGAGGAGGCTGGAGTATACATCAGACCTGTCCCATGCTCTTCTTTCTGGGCACTTTCCCTTATATCATCTTGACATTGGGCCTCTTCATACGCTTTCTATGTAAGAGACACCAGCTGATGATACTCAGGCTGGCCTCCTTGGTGCACAAGAGGCTTGAGGAGGCAAATGAATACATGAAGAGATTTTCTCATCTTGGAGTAGTGTCTGCCACAAGCTCCAAAATAACCTGTGACTTCTGGATCTCTAAATTAATGATGACAATGGTGATGGTGATGGTGCTGGCGATGATGATGATGAGAGAAATAATAGGTAACACTTGCTGAGTGCTTCCTATTAGCCAAGGACTGTTGTAAGTGTTGACTAGTTTGGGCACAATACATCCTCACAAGGACACTATGAGGTAGTATTTTACCCAATTTGAAATGAGGGACAAAAAAAGTTTATTCCTGTACCTATTCACAAACTTCCTGTGAATTTCAAAAACGTATTAAATCGGGTGTGTTGTATCAGCCACTCAAACACCACAAGTTGCAGTTGCTTTCAGAGATATGATTTTCTGAAAGGATGAGCAATTATTGGTAAAGCTCTGAGAGAAACAGAATACAATGATCCCTCAATTTACATGATCATTCCATATAGACAGAAAAGCCAGTCTATATTAAAACTATGCAAAATGTATAATTTGTGGTTATACGTAAAATGGTGTTTCTACCTTGAGCTGATTTCAAATGGCTTGTTCAGCTCAGAAATGTTCAGTAGGTGATTTGATGATCATGCTGTCTGGGACATCCTTCCGCAAGTGGGGATGTCCTACATCCCTGATTCTGGGACACCGACAGCTGCTAATAATGCCCCCATCCTTTGACATGCAAAAATGCCCATACAAATTTCTAAAACATGCACTAGGGGTGGGAATTATTTCTCTTTGGAGAATATTTTCCCAGAATGTGTCATCGACAATAACTGAAAACCCTCTATCATCTCAATTTCAAGCATTATGCTCTCCTAATAGATACTTCCTCTCTCCAGCCCATTTCCACAAGCACCTTGAAACTGGCAGTCCTACAACCCAACCCCAGTGGGACCGACTATCCAGTAACCCTACAACCTTTTTACTGTCCCTCAACCTTCTCATGTCCGTCATTTCCCTCCTTACCCTCATTTCCCTTTGATCCATTATTATAGTACCCCTCCTACCTAGATAACCTCAAGTCCTTTGCTTTTCTCCCTCTCCCTCTTTTCTCCTTCTCCCCCAAACCCCCACCCCACCCCCTTCTTTCTCTCACTAAAGGTCAGTTTTGGTCTAATCAACTCTCTACCTACTTAAAACTTGCAGTCCTCCAGTCTTCAGCTGAATGTAGCTGGAGAAAGACACAACCATGCTAAATGGTACCACCTGAAATCCATGACCACGAACCTCAAGTGGGTCTCTCAAGTTGTCTGGCAATAATACTACATTTCCCTAGTCCAGTTCTTTCCAATCCTGGATGAATATTAGAATATGATACAGAGCTCTTAGTAATACCAATGCCCTGGCTCTACCCTTAGAAATTCTGCATTAATTGGTACCCAAAGTGTAACAGCTTTCCAGGAGATTCTTTCTGGTTTTTTTTTTTAATTTTTATCTTTTTCCAGTTTTATTTAGACATAATTGACATACAGCACTGTGTAAGTTTAAAGTGTACAGCATTATGACTTAATTTACATATAGTGTAAAATGATTACCACCATGTCAGCAGCCAACTAATATTTGACAAGGGAGCCAAGAATACTCAATTGGAGAAAAGGCAGTCTCTTCAATAAATGGTGCCAGGAAACTTGGATATTTACATGTAACAGAGTGAAACTAGACCCCTATATTTCTCCAGGTGCTTCTAATGTGAAGCTGGAGTTGAGAACCAATACCCTAGCTCATTCATTCTCTCACTCTCTTGAATGACCCTTTCCTACCTTTTCCTCTCTCACTTCCATCAACTTCTCCACCCTCATTCACAGCCAGTGACCTTGTTTTCCATTTCACTCATAACATAGAGGCAATAAGAGGATAACTTCCATAAGCTCCCACTGCTATGCCACTCCACCTGTGCCCATAAACAACTTGCCCTTCCTCCTGTTTTTCAGATGAACTCTATTAGGCCTTTGATCTAAAGCCATTCTATTTCACTGATGCACTAGATCCCATTCATACCTGACAATTTCTCAATTTCTCAAGGAAATTGCTGCAGAAACCCTCCCACCCCACTCTCTCATATCAGCAAGTTTCCTTCTTTTTTCTATCATTCTCATTGTAACAGACGTGCTGCAACTTCTCCCACTTACCCCCTCCAGCTACCACACGAATTCCTCCTCCCTTTCCTGCCAAATATCCCTCAAAGACGTGTCTATATTCACTGTCTCCAAATCCTTTCCCGTTCTCATGTAAACATACTCCATTCAGGCTTTCTCCCAATACTCCACTGAAACCGTTTGTATCAAGGTCACAGACGACTTCCACGTTGCTAGATCTAATTGCCATTTCTCCAGTCCTCGTCTTACCTGACCCTCAGCTGCATTTGAGACAACTGATCACCCCTTCCTCCTTGAATCTTTCTTTATTTGGCTTCTAGCAAAAACCACCTTTTCCTGGTATTCCTCCTACGTCACTGACTGCTCCTGCTCATCTTTGCTGGTCTTCCTCTTCTTTGACCTCTAAATGTGGTTGGCCCTGAGCTCCACCTTTAGACTTCTTCACTTCTCTAGTCTACTCTCACCCCATGGAGGGCTCATCCAGTATAGCGGCTTTGAACACCATCCGGAGCAGGCTTTTTGCATTGTGACAAAAGTTCTGACCAATGCATTATTCCAGAACCCCCTTCCTGAGAAAAATGAATGAACTAACAAACAAACAAACAAACAGCTTTTTGCCCCTTTGTCCTTTCCCCATGTTCCTGCTATATTCCAGCTAGTTAAGAAAACCCACACATCTTATTATATCGTATCACGTTATATTATGTATGTTTGCATTTTCTTTTGTTTCCTATGCTTTTCATAATGCTGGTGATTGCCAATTTTCTCTTTACCTGTTCTGCCCGCTTGTAAGATACTCATCCTGTCTTTATCTCCGCTCTTGGTGTCTTTAGGCCAGTGGGTTTCCCAGCAGTACCAGCAGCATCAGTATCACCTGGGGAACTTGTCAGAAATTCAAATTTACAGTACCTGTCCCAGACTCACTGAATCAGAAAATACTTTAAAACATAACAATCGGAAACTTTTTCACATAGCCCTCTGGGTGTTACTAATGTATGCAAAAGTTGAGAATGTCTGTTTAGGTCCCCCAATTCTCAGTTGATGTCAGAAACAAAACAGTATATACTGGCTGCCCTGTATGAACGCTGAAAATTTATTGCCTTTGTACTTCTCACATCTGCTCATATCCTGCCCTCCCTTTAAAAGATTTTTGGCTTGTTTATTGGGACATATTGTAATATGTAGGTTTAATTACTCCTATAGCAGCCTCTTCCCTGCCCACTCAGCGGTCATATTACATTGTTGAACACAGGTTGTTTCCTATTATTAATATTACAGGGATGCATATTTGTGTTGTCATTTTATATTGACCAGAAGCATAACGCCTAGCTCGATTATATGGTTTGCACTTTTTCTTAGCCTTTCCGCAATCTCACCTGGTTGTGAGACTAGAAACTAGTCAAAAGTAGTGTTTGTGGGCCTGTGGTCATGTTTGTGGAAAGTCTGGCCTGCATCCTAAAGGAATTCTCTCTGTGATTATTCAGTCTCTTTACAACGTTTCTCTTCTTGTGGCCTTCCTTCTCTAAAATGTAGACCTTCACCCAAAGACTGAGTTTAGAAATTTATGTACACGCAGGAAATCATACCTGGGCCAACTTTACTGGCAGTTTGGATGCTGTGATTCTGATTCTGGGAGGGGAACTCCTGAGCATTGTGTGAGTTCCTGTGACAGTTTTCCTCCGTCCTCAGTATATGTATTGCGGCAATTAGAAAATTTGGGGAAGCATTAAGGCGAATGTATCCATCACCCAGAATCTCTTTGCCCAGAGAAAATACCTGCAAAGATGTTAGTGTATTTCATTCACTCCATTTTCTCCATAAAACACGTATGAACGTATACAAACTTATTGTTTACACTACCTTTTGGAATAGAAAGAATTTTATAATACTCTTTTATCATTAAATACAATGAAACAATTTTGCGGTATACCTAAAAGCTTCCTCATCAAATGTTTTTACTATAATTATTTAACTACCTCCCTATTTATTGCTACTAAAGTTAAGATTATAGTGGATGTCTTCGTCCATAAATCTTTTGGGGCATATGTTTCTTTTATTAAACTAATCAAGTAGGGGCATTGCTGGATTAAGGTTGAAGATTGTTACAAGAAAACAGTTTAAGTGATTCAAATAGAGGTTAGAGGCTTCATTCCACAGATTTACCTCAGGGAGCAAATGAAGAGTGAGTGACTCCTCAATTTAGGCAACATGAGGGTAGTGGGATAGCTGTTCTTGCTGTTAGGCAGCAGTTTTCTACTTTAACTGCAACTCGTAGTTGGAGGTCGTTCTCTTTTTGTGTTCTTTGTTTAGGGTCATTGGTGACATCTCAATGAAAAACAGAACATATTTTCTGAGAACTGTTTTTAAAGTCTTGAAGTTTATCTTCTAGCCAAAGTTTACAGAGTGTGGAAGAAGGAGAGCAAAAAATGAGAGAGAGAGAGACAGACAGACAGACAGGCAGACAGAAGAAAGAGAAAGAAGGAAAGAAAGGAAGGAAGGAAGGAAGGAAGGCAGGAAGGAAAGAAAGAAGAAAGAAAGAAGAAAGAAAGAGAAAGAAAGGAAGGAGAAAGGAAGAAGGGAAGGGGGAAACTGGGGCCTTTTATGGCCTGTTTTAGTTCTTTTACTGTCCCCTTGGCCAAAACGAATTCTGTTTTCATCACTGGCCCATCTAGAAGAGGATGTATAGATCAGCAAGACTGTTCAAGAGCTAGAGTGAAAGGAATTTCTTGAGCAGAGGTGAAGAAGCTTGTTCTTTGGTCTTTTGTTTTCCTTAATCATGGCTTGGATTATCTGCTTGGGTATTACTGCTCTTGATTAGATGTGATAGGACTGACTTAATAAGGGCCTCACTAGCCCTCGAAGGAAAAAAGTGTGTAAAGGAGGACTGCAGCCCTATTTGGAATATGTAGGAAAAGATGTTCCACCCTCTGCCATCTGAAACAATGTCCCAGAGGTCAGGACGATATCATTCACTTATTGTTTTAGTTACCTTCCCAGATGTGTTAACCCACAGAAAAGACACGCTAAAGGTTTCTGGGACTCCACTTGCAGCAGTCCTCACCAATGACTGCGCATGTTCCTTCCCTGGTGCCAGGATGATGCCAGTTGATGATGGAAGACAGGCCTTCTGGAGTCTTTGCATTTACCAAGCACATATGTCAATATTTATAACGGTATCATTGGTGGCTCACGTAACTTCATAGTTGATGACATGGAATACTCGGAGATTACATACACCCACTATGTGATTATGTAGTCCAGAGGGCAACCCTCAGGTGATAACTGCAGCATAAGATCCATTCCAAGTGGTGAGAATGCAGTCTCTTGAAACTGATGCCTAGTCTATTGGCTTCTTCACACAGTTCCTTTTCTTCATCAGCTGATAATCGATGTTTCTCAGAGGGGTCTACCTGCCCCTAACCACGGATTACTTTGGTTTGGCAGTGAGGGTTTAGCGTCTACCTAAAGACACAACATAGTGATTCAACTGGCAAGATTAAATGTTTTAAAGGGAAAATGTGAGCAAGGAACAGAATACCATCTCATTGGTAGAGGAACACCAGTAGGCATTTGAGCCTCAAAGTAAATACGAGTCATTTGGGGCTCTCCAGGGTATATAGAAACTCGTCAGAGAGGAAGATATAGTTTTCTGCCTGAGCTAGACTATGGCTAGGCTCCTCCTTCAGTAGGGCCTTCTATCAGGAGAAATCTCTCATCACAGCAAACTAATCCCATAAATTTGGGATTAGAGACCCAAGATACATGTCTAAAAACCAAGACTCTCCTCTCTGAGGGTATATAGTTTAAGGAGTGTTTCTAAATGGAAGTTATTGTTGCTGTCCTTTCTCAGGAGGGGTTGCATCCTAAGCTGCAGTGGTGATGAGAGAGAGATTCCCAGCAGAGTAGAGGACAGGTATTTGCAAACGGACCACAGAGCCCGCAGCAAGGGTGAGCCAAAGCAGCAATCATAAGTGACATTAACTTCATAACTGTAGACCTGTGTTAGAAAATGCCAGAGGTTTTGTGTGTCTGAGAAAGGAGAGGAAATGAAGGGACAGGAAGAGAAAGGATAAGGAGAGGAAGCAGAAACATCATGATGAGGAGTTTGGAAACATCTTCTTGATTGGCACTTGGAGGTGACTCTGCAGAGCTGCACAAATTCAGGCTTAAGGATGTAAATAATGAGTAGCAGAGCTAGGATATAAAACAAGGTAATGAAGTTGAAACAAAGATCTTATTCTATTGTCTTGGGTGGCAGGTGTTCACTCGCCAAGGTCGTCTGCTTGTTCTGATTTTTGGTAAAGCTGTCTCCTTCTTGGAGTTGAATGCACCGGAGGTGTTCCAAGAAACCCTCAGTTTAAAGTTCCTGGTTAAAGTAGAAATACAATCAGTCTGAGGTAGAGGTTTTCTTAGCTTGGAACATTAAGATCTATTTCTTGTAGCTTGACTGCAGTGCTGCTGATAAAGAGCAACTTAATAAGGGCCCGTCCAATGAGGCTCCAGAGTGGATTTTTTGTTGTTGTTGAGCACATCTCTCCCAGGAGACAAAATTTTCTGGTTTTAAGTTGTGTGCATGCTCAGAAGCAGCTCCTTCAGAAAGGTGGCTTATACCTATTAGGGATAAATCTGAGTGTATGGCATTAGTCCCTTACAGAATTTGGCCATATCTGCTTGCAACAAAGTGGAGTCTAAGACAGAGGACATTATGTCCAATCTCATTTGTCTGTCTGTGACAAATTCATAAAGTGAAATCTGTGATTGGCAGAGGGAGATGACTGATGGCCATTGATACCAACGGAAATACCTTATGCTATGGTGGTTCTAAGTCTTCAGAGAGTTTAGAAGAGTTTTAATTTTAAGTAGTACCATGGGTTACACATACATGTTTTCCCTCTCCCCTCCCCCTGGGAGTATTAAGGATGTGAAAGGACAGTGTAAGTTTTGCTTAATGGGTAAGACCTAACAAAGTTCTTTTAATGCTGGTCCCAGGGAAAACGAATACCTCTGTCACTTGAAAAATAAATTAGGTATTCCCCAAGTAGGAAACACAAAAATATAATAGATTTAGCCAAGGTCAGAACTGTTGCCTTTTGGCACGTGGGAGCTTCTAGACATCCAGAGGAAAGGCAGAGAAATGCCGAGTTGTGTAAATTCCATTTGCAAATATTCGAAGGTCTTGAGGCTGTGGTTCCTGTCCACGTCCCTCACTTTCACAGATTTTCTAGGCTTATGAATCTGGCGGGTGCAATATGCACTGGAGATATCCTCTTCTATCCAATCAAAATTTTCCCACCAATATTGTCCCAGAATAATTTTTAGTTCATTTACCTCATGGGTCACAGCGTGCAAGTTTTTGTTTTCGCTTTTGTATTGGGCTTGGGTATGACAGGAGCCCTTCAAAATAGCGGTCAGACAAAGTGTGTTCTTTCGTCTCATGGGTGTGTTCCCTAGTACGAGCTTTCAGTCAAAATACATGTCATTCCTTAGGAAGGAGCAAGGCATCAGTAAAAAGCTCAAACTTGCTGACCATGCTTAATGGGAGTAGAAGTGGCAGCTAGGAAAGAAACCTCAATTGTTTCCAGAGCATGCCAGAATCATGAACCACTCCGAAGGCATATCTGCTGCTGTGCCTATGCTACCACAGCATGCTGTGCCTTGCTAGCTGACAGGCTCGAGTCAAGTACGCAAGTTTGGCTAGTTGCTCTGACTGGACTTCAGGAAGGAGATTGGATTCTATAAGCCCTTGGGAGGTGGTGACTGCATGACCAGCTGGGAAACATCCTTGTCCTGTCTTAAGGTTTGACTTGCCTGCAGAGACTTCTATGTCTGGGCCTTATAAAAGAGTTTCAGGGCGATCAGAGTGAGCCAGGGAAAGTTCTTGGGTTAAGGTTAGGCAATCATGAGTGAGTTAGCTAGGGCTGCCATAACAAAGTACCACAGACTGGATGGCTTAACCAACAAAAATTTACTTTCTCAAAGGTTCTGGAGGCCAGAAGTCTGAGATCAAGGTGTCACCAGGGCTGGTTCCTTCTGAGGGCCATGAGGAAAGGATCTGCTCTAGGCTGCTGTCCTTGGCTTTTGGATGGCTGTCTTCTTCCTGTGCCTTTGTGTCATCTTCCCTCTGTGCATGTCTGTCTCCCAATTTCCTCTTCTTTTAAGGACACCTGTCATATTGGATTAGGGCCCACACTAATGACCTCACTCTAGATTAATTACCTCTATGAAGACCCTATCTCCAATTATGGTCACATTCTGAGGTACTAGGGGTTAGAACTTCAACCCATGAATTTGGGGAGACATAATTCAGCCCATGAAAATGACGTTCTCCCTCCTTTGGAAGAGGGAGTAAAGGTAGCTGGGGAAAGAGTATAAAAGAGTCCACACCGGTGGATTGTGAAATGCACGGGAGATAGCAGCTGAAAATCATAGGAAGTGAGTCTGATGAGTCTAACAGTGAGGATTGTTGGATCTCTCGCCCTCTGTGTGTGTGTGTGTGTGTGTGTGTGTGTGTGTGTGTGTGTCTCCATCTGTCTCTGTCACATTCTGTCTCTCTTTTACTGCCTGCCTCTGTCTCTGACTGTCTTTGTCTGACAGTCTCTCTGACAATCTGTCTTTCTGACGTCCTCTGTCTCTGTCTGCCTCTGTTTCTGTTTGTCTCCTTCACTCTGTGTCTGTGTGCACGTGCGTGTGTGCGGGGCGCATGTGTGTGTGACTGTCTGACTCTCATTCTCTCTTTCTTTTCTGTCTGTCTCTTTCTGACTCTCTTGCTGTGTCTGTCCCTGTCTGTCTGTCTGCATGTTTTGTTTTATCAGCTTTATCCATTTCTGTCTCTGTCTCTGTGCCTATCTGCCTGCCTCCATCTCCACCTTTGCTCCTGTAAGCCTGCCTCTGCTCACCCACTGGTCTCCTCCTCAGTCAGCTTTGGCCCCTGCTCTCACACTGGACATCTAAATATGAGGGTGCCCCAGGAATCAATCTTCAGCCTTCTTCTCTACCTACACCCTCCCTAGGTGATACCATCTTGTCCTGTGGCTTAAAACACCAAATTTTTACCTCTTGTTCTACCTTGCTAGGACTGAAATGCCTCCTCAACATCTTCACATGGATACAAAGCTCTGCGAGAGAATTGTCGATTTCGACAAAATAAGACTCTTGATTTTCCACACCATTTGCTCCTCTCTAAGTCTCCCCTGTCTCAGTAAATGTTACCGTCATTCACCACACATCCAATCTTTGACATTATCCTGTTGGCTTGACCTTCAAATTATAGCTAGCATTGGATCACTCTTCCCACTTGAAGGCTAATTACTCTTGTCCAAAGTCACCCTCCTCTCTTGCCTGGATTACTGTAATAGCTTTCTAGACCGACATCTTGCTTATACTCTTACATTAGTATTGAGTAGCTTTGGTGGCACACAATAATTGCTGTAAAGCAAATTAAAGTTTTGGGTGGTTTTTGTTTGTTTCTTGTTTGTTTTTCTCTACATGAAAGAAGTCTGGAACTTTCCAGCCCAGGGCAGGTATGAAGGCTCCATAGAGTCATGAAGGACTGAGGTACCAATATTTCTGTGACACCACCCGTGTGCAAGGATTCAAACCTCAGGGTCCCATCATGATCCAGAGTGGCTGCTAGAATTCCAGCCGTCATGCCAATGTTGTGTGCCTGAAGAAAATGGTAATGCAAAAGGGAAAATAGGTGCCCTTCTCAGCTGAGTAAATTCCACTTAAGCTGCATTTCAAAGAATCACTCCCAACACTTTTGGATGCTGTATTTTGTCCCAGACAGAAAACCGTCTGGAAAGTGAGGGAGCAGATAATATGTTGGTGTGGGGAAGGCAGGATCTGCCATGACCAGCAACAGTCTTCTCTCCACATGGAAGACAGTGTGACCATCCCAAAGCCTAAGTTGGTTCCTATCACTTGCTGGCATAAAATCCTATAATGGCTTCTCTTTAAGAATAAAATTCAATCCACCCACCTTGGCCTACAAGGCCCTGAGTCATCAGAACCCTGACTGTCTCTTGGACCTCATCTCCTATCATTCTCCCCTTTTATTTATGATGGAGTTTTGTTCCATGGGATTTTGTTCTGTTCATAAAACATGCCAACTTCACTCCCTTATGACACGCCTGGACAATTGACTCTTACTACAGATTTTCATATGGCTGTCCCCTTCTTGTCATTTATGATTGAGTTCAGATGTCATACGTCCCTCAACACCCTAAGCATGGCACGATGACTAGTGACATTCCATCCCATTGCCCCTTTGTCTGAAAGTGTCTCTTGTGTTTATGTTTTATTATCTCCTGCCAACAGAAATGTAAATTTCTGAGAGCAGGAACTTGGTCTCTCTTGTTCACCACTGGATCTCTACTCCCCAGAACAGGATGAGACACACACATTAGGTGCTACAAGTATTTGTTGAGTAAGTGACTGAGTGCATGAATATGCACGTGACATGGTTCCCATTTGCAACAGGGAAGCCAGCAAAAGGTAATATTTCTTACATCCTCTTAAATCCCTAATTTTAGTCCTTTCATAGAAACCTGAATCTAGAGAGGGAAGCAAGTCCAACATGATGGGGACATCCCTCTGTGGTTCCAGTTAAAAATTTACCAATGATGTCCCAGAGTAATTTTCAAGTTGGTTTACTGTGATAGGTCATAGTGCTGTGAATTTTTCACCAAGCTCCATTTTAGAGTGTGTAGAGAGACCCGAGCAGCCATCTCCGTGGCTCCATAACCCACCTAATTGGGTGTTATAACCAGATTTCTCCCAATATATTTTTACAGTATCTGGTGCTTGTGATCAAAAGTTTGCCAGGTTTCAAAGGAATGATCCAGAGTAGTTAGAAGTTAGAGTGTCTTTAACTTGTTGAACCAATCAAACTTGAGTGAGGACAACCTCTTTAGCATAGTGGTCAGCCAAAATGTTTCCTTTTGCTGGGTTTGTTCCCTAGTATGAACTTCCAGATTAATCACATCCAAATTCTTGGGCAGGAGCAAGGCATCTGACATAAAGGTTAAAAGTGTTGTTCTCATAGCATGACAAAATCATGAAACACATGAAAAGCTTATCTGCTGCCATGTCTGTGTTAGCTCTTTTACCCCTTGCTAGCTGACAGGTCTGAGTCAAGTCTATAAGTTTAGCCACTTGTGCTGACTTGACTTCAGGAAGGAGCTTGGTTTCTATAACCTCTTGGGAAGTGGCGACTGCATAGCCAGCATGAAAATATCCTTGTTCTGTCTCGAGATGTGACCCGCCTACAGAGACTTTTCTTGATGTTGGGCCTTGTAAAAGAGTTTCAAGGAGATCAGAGCGAGGCAGGGGAAGTTCTTGGGTTCAGATTAGACAATCATGAGGTCTTCCTCCTCTGAAAGAGGGAGTTAGTTAGTCAGCATAACGGAATGCCACCTATGGATGTGATGTACACTGGATAGAAGCTTCAATGTATAGACAGTGATGGAAGTGAAGAAATGTTGAGTGCTTCTGGTGAGGCATGGGGGAGAGGTGACACCAAGATTAAATCAGAAGTGTCTTCTGGACTAACTTTGCAGTTGTACCCATTTCCCTGAGGCAAGGAGGTTACATCTTTTAACTACAGGGACGAGAAAGACAAACACCCAATGGACCTCTTGATTTCCAAGTTTCCGAAATGTACCTGGAGTCCAAAGTCACAGGAGTATGAAGAATTGCTTTGTTCTGAACCCTAACAGACTCCCCCGGAAGGTAAGTGATTCACTTTCCACCTGGTCTGTCCTCTAAAATTCTCTAAAGTTTTGTAAATATCATGAAATACAACACTTCCACTGGGGTGGAGTGCTTTCCATGTGCCGGCCATGAAACATACAATAACCCATTTATTCCTCATGTCGGCACCCTGGGAAGGCACTGTTTGCCCATTCTAGAGATGAGTGGGCTCAGAGGGCTGAGGAATTGTCTCAGGTCACACAACTGGTGAGCAAGTGGGGCCTCTGAACCCTGAGCCCAGTCTGAACAGTTCTTAAGTGCTCTGTGCTATCCATTGCCTGCTGTGCAGTCTCCCTGGTTCACAACCAGCTCACGGTGGTGCCTCCTGCTCCTGAATTCTGTCATTAGCCTCCCTCATTGAGACAAGAAGGGAACAAGTGTTAAAAAAAAAAACCTTAAAATATTTTTTATTTTGTAATAATTACATAGAATTTAAATATAATTTAATTTAAAGTGAAAGAACATTTAGTAAAATTTAAATAATATTTTAAAATATTCTATGCATTTCTAGTTCTGGGACAAGATGGAGTAGATACACTTCTCCCTGTTCCTCCCACCAAGTACAGCTAAACTTCCTAGACATTATGTATAAAACAAATATAATAAGACTCTGAAAGGTATTGAGAAGAAGCCTGACCAGCTAGGGACCTTGGGACCTGTAAAACAACAGGATGTAGGGCCGGCCCCTGAGGCCTAGTGGTTAAGTTCAGCATACTCTGCTTTGGTAGCCGTAGGTTCGGCTCCCACGTGCGGACCTACACCACTTGTCATTGGCCAAGCTGTGGTGGTGACGCATGTACCAAATAGAGGAGGATTTAGGCACAGATGTTAGCTCAGGGAGAATCTTCCTCACCTCAGGGGGAAAAATACCAGGGGGGTAAGTGCCCTGGGTTTTATTTTTGCCTCATACATCCTGGACTGGGTGCTAGAGAAGGCAGCAACTTGGAAATGACAATGGACACAGAGAAGAAAAGCCTGCTCTAACTGGCCAAAGGATCAATGAAAGGGACAGCCTAGCAAGACAGAAAACTTTTAGATAATAACTGTCCTGCTCTAGCCAAACACCATAGAAAAACAGAGCCACACCCCCCTACTACTGCCAACAAAACACCAGATGGGGAGCTTACAGATTCTATGTTATATGGCCCAAGGAGGTGCCCCAACCTCCCGCTCCCTGAAGTAACGTCAGAGAGGGCGGGCGAGAAGCCGGGTCATTCATTCACACCGAGTAAAATGAAGTGCCCCTCACCCTCCTCGATGGGATGATGTCAGAAGAGGCCTAGTGGAGAGTCATGACTTATACCACTGTCGGGGAGGCAAAATAATGGCTCCCCAAATATGTTCATGCCCTATCTTGAGCCAGTGAATATGTTATGTTACATGGCAAAGTGGAATTAACGTTGCTGATGTGGTGAGTCCAAGTTGCTAACGAGCTGACCTTAAAATAGGGGGATTTTCCTGCCTTATTCTGAGTGGGCTCAATGTAATGACATGAGCTCCCAAAAGTGTGAGTGGGAGCAGAAGACTGGGGTAACGATTCTGCACCCAATTCCAACGTGTGGGTTTTTTTCCCATACCAAACGGTTTTCGGACACCAGATGGATGTGCCACAATTCAACTCAATTCTGACACTATCTACCTGGAGATAGCGTCAGATTCCACAGGTTAAGGGTTCAGTCTTACAAGACTGCTCCCCTCGCCCCCAATTCAGATGCCAATCGCAAGTCCAGGCCGTCAACTGGGCTTCTGACTGACCAACCGGCTATAGATTGGAGGTTCCAACGATGCACGCCGCCTCCCCCCCGCACCTTGAGCTTGACAGTGGCTCACAGAACTTAGAAAAGCATTCACTTACTAGATAACGAATTTATTGCAAAGGGATATAACTCAGGAACAGCCAGATGGAAAAGGCACATAGGGCAAGGTATGTGGGAAGGGGCATGGAGCTTCCATGCCCTCTCCAGGCACACTACTCTCCCTGCATCTGCAGGTGTTCACCAACCCAGAAGCTCTCTGACCCCTGTCCCTTTGGGTTTTATGGGGCTTCATTACACAGGCATGATTGATTAAATCACTGGCCCTTGGTCATTGATTTGACCTCCAGCCCCCCTCCCCTCCCCAGAGGTCAAGGAGGTGGGACTGAAAGTCTCCAACCCTCTAATCACATGGTTGCTTCCCCTGGCAACCAGCCCCCATCCTTATGTGCTTTCCAAGACTCCCTCCTTAACATAACCAAAGACACCTTTATCACGCTCATCACAGGAAATTCCAAGGGTTTTGGGAACCCTGTGCAATTAAACAGGGCCAGGGACAAAAATATACGTTTCTTATTATAAATTCACAACATCACAATGGGTTAGAGAGGTGCGATGTGAAAAGGACTTGACCTGCCACTGCTGGCCTCGAAGTTGGAGAAAGGGGGCCACGAGCCAAGGAATGTGGCAGCCTCTAGAAGCTGGGGAATGGCCCTCAACTTGCAGCCAGCAGGAAAAACAGGGACCTCAGTCCTACCACTGCAAGGAATTGAATTCTGCCAATGACCCAAATGAGCAGGAAATGGATTCTCCCAGAGCCTCCAGAAAGAACACAGCCTGCTGACACCTCGATTTTAGTCCAGTGTAATCCTACCAGACTCCTGACCTAAAACTGGGAAGAGGATAAATGTATGCTATTTTAAGCCACTAAATTTGTGGTAATTTGTTACAGCAACAATACGAAATACATACAACCTCCCAGGGGTATTACAAGCCCTCCACCTCACATGCGCTTTCAGTGCAGGCCATATGGGGGCCAGTAATGAGGCACCTGCTTCCCCCAGGGTGTCAACATAGGCCTAGTGGGGAACCTGGATTTCTACCCAACTTGGCAGTAGTGAGGCAGTGACCCTCCTCCACCTGCTGGCATGGTGTCAGAGGAGGTCTGCTAAAACAGAAGAATTGAATAATATACAGAGCCTCACATCATCCAAAATGTCCAGGATACAATCGAAAATTACACATCATGCCAAGAACCAGGAAAAGCTCAACTTGAATGGGAAGAGACAGTCAACAGATGGCAACACCAACATGAGACAACAGATGTTAGAATTATCTGATGAGGACTTTAAAGCAGCCATCATTAAAATGCTTCAATAAGTAATTACGAATACTTGGAACAAATGAAAAACATAAAAAGCACGAAACAAGAAAGGCTCAGCAAAGATATAGAAGATACAAAAAAAAAAATTCCCAAATACCAATTTTAGAACTAAGAATGCAATAGTCAAAATAAAAAATTAATTTAAAACTCAGTGGATGGACTCAGTAGCAAAATGGAGAAGAAAGAGGAAAGAATCAGTGAACTTAAAGATAGAACAATAGAAATTACCCAGTCTGACTAAGAGGGAGAAAATAAGTGGGAAACAAGAATGAACAGAGCCTCTGAGACTTGTGAGACTACCACCAAAAGATCTAAACATTCGTGTCATTTGCGTCTCACTGGATTTCTCATCAGAAACCGTGGAGGCTGGAAGAAAGTGGTAGAATATTTCTCAACGCCGACAGAAATGAAATGTCATCCCAGAACCTCATAAACGGTGGAAATGTCTTTTAGGAAGTGAGAGAAATAAATACATTCTCAGGCAAAGGAAAACTAAGGGAATTTGTTGCCAGCAGACCTGCCTAAATGGCTAAAGGAAGTTCCTGAAAAACCCAAAGAAAAATGAGAAAAGAAGGAATCTTGGAACATCAGGAAGGAAAAAGGAACAACAGAGAGAGTAAAAATATGTGTAAATACAATAGACTCTCCTTCTCTTCTTGAGTTTTCTAAATTCTGTTTGATGGCTGAAGCAAAAAATTATAGCATTGTCTGTGATTCTCAATGTAGAAAAACTATATGAAAATGAAACATTTTCATTAACCGTTTTATAATAGAAATGATGTATAAGTTCCCAATGTATTTGAGTGCCTACCACATGTTAGGGAACAATTTCTGTTATCTATTCTTTTTTTCTTTTTTTTGCCTTTTGTGAGGGTAGAGGTAGCCCTACTTTGCAGATGTGGAATCTGAGGCTTTGAGTCTCCTAGAGTGTGTGTGTGTGTGTGTGTGTGTGTTTGTGTGGTGTGACGGGGGTGCAGGGAGTGGTTTGTTAAGCAAAGATGCTGGTAAACGACTAAGAGGCATTTTGGGGAAGAAGGCAGAACATGGATAAAGAAATTGGTATTTCTGAGTACTCAAGAACTTTAGCACACTATTTGTGTATACACTTCTTATATCTGCACATGTGGTCAGTCACTGGAGACGCATCTCTCTGTCTCTCTAAGGATGCAAGAGTTCAACAGGTAGCTGGTAAGGGTGGACCAAGTGATGGCACTCAATCACCGATGAAAGCTGTAAAACATAGTTTTCCCTTTTCTGCAAAAATTGATAGAGGATGCATTATCTGCAGTTGTGTGGCAGTGGCAGTTTTGAGGCAAAAAAATAAGTTGAGTTGTGAGGCCATAATAGCTCACTTTGCTGCGGTTCGCTTTCTCTTGTTAAAGGACAGGACCCGGGCCCCATAAGTTCAACTGTTCAATGTGAGAGGCCACAGTGGTTACGGTTTATGTATCTACCTTTGAAGACAGTGTGGGATGGTGGAAAGCCTGAAAGTTTACACCAAAGGGACCTAGACTTATATCCTCACTCCAGGAATTACTAGCTAGTCATAAGGGAAAGGTAACTTAACCTCTCTGATTCTCATTTTTCCCATTTCAAATGAGGATATAAGGATGTACACCTGGTATGAGGTTTGTGAAGGTCAAATGAGAAGAACGCATATAAAGTGCCTAGAGTATTAAAGCTGTTCAGTAAGTGTTAGCTTCCTGCTCTGCCAAAACCCTCCCACCTCCAAGTCAAAACAACTGGGTTTAAATCTTTGTAGTGATGGCCATTAGATTGTGTTAAGGTCTTAATCTTGCCCCCAAGGAACACTGGGTTAGGGTAGAGCAGTCTGTGAACAGGTATTTACTCATGGCAACTGATGTAGCAACTTTGGAGAGCATGTTAAAATGTCACAGGTGAACTGGACAAATAGAAGTAGGATACGTTGCTTCCAAATCACTAGAGGGAATGAAGTACTAAAGCACACTCAGTCCATCCAATAGAAACTCACTCAATCCAACAGAAAATAGAGAAAAAGAGAATATTCCATGAGAAGCATAGAAAAAAATGACAAGTAAATAGGAAGCAGAAATAAGATGACAGAAACAACTGCAAAGAGAGGCAAGATTACCAGGGAAAAGTTCAAAATGGAGTCATATGATCTTTAAAAGAGAAGTAGCTAAAGTATAAAGACACCGAAGGGTTAAAAGCAAATAGTTGTGAGCACTTTCTTTTTTTTAATGATTTCAGTTCTTAAATGATTCAAAAGAGGGATTCAGAGTGCATAGACGGCACTTCTAATTATTGTGTATATAATTCCGAAACCTCAAAATATACATGTACCAAATATTCCCTGAAATATGGGCAAATTCACAAAGTGGGAACTTTTGGTATCTCTCTCAGTAACTGATCGATTAAAGAAGACAGTAACTATTAGAAACGATAAGGAAGATTTGAAAAACCCTATTAAAATCTCGATCTAATGGGCTGGTACAGAATACTAAGTCCAACGAGTAGAAAATTTATAATCTTTGGAAGCACAAATGGAACATTTAGAAAAGCTGATCATATACTAGGCCACAAACGTATGACAGTAATTATCAAAAAGAGTTGTTAAGGTGCAGATCGTGCTCTCTGAACACAGTGCAATTGAGTTAAAAAGTAACAACCGAAGGAAAACAGAAAGAAACCACTTAGGGTGGGAACGCTTGAAAATACAATCTGAACCGAGTGATAAATATAACCAGCAAGTGATAAATTGTAATTATTAATAAAAATGGAAATTAGGAAATATTGGAACCAAATGGCAATGAAAACAGTACTTAAAAAATCTTGTGGAATACGCCAAAGAAGTAGTTTGAGGGACATTTATAACACCAAATGCTTATATCAGAAAAGAAGAAAGACCACAAATTAATGAGCTAAGCAACCAAAATATGAAAGTAGAATGAGAATATCAGAATAAATATGAGAAAGTGGGAGGAAGGAATATTTATCAAAATTAAATAAAGAGAAAAGAAAAATCCATAGAGAAGTTCAAGCAAACCAAACACTTGTTGCTAGGAAATGCAAATGAAATCAACAAATGTCCAGCAATGGTTATCGAGAGAGAGAGAGAGAGAGAGAGAGAGCACACGAAGAAAAGATATTAGGAATAAGAAAAGGAGTCATGATTACAGATACAATAAATATTTTCATAAGTAGCATACTACTTAATTTGAATTACCTAACTTTAAAACTCAGATGAAATACATAATTTTCTTCACCTACCAAAATTAAATCAAATAGAAATAGCCTGATTATTTGCATAATGCAAATTTAATCTGTCATCAATACGAAATTCTAAAACTAAAACTAGTGAAGCTCTTGAAAACTCTTCCATGGCCTCAAGTATTACCATTAACTTTAATGTCTATAAGATCAACCCCATCTGGGACTCACAGTTGACCTACTTATTAATTCATATCAGGCCACCCCACACATTTGGGACCCTCATCCCCAATTTTGGCTTCTACCCTTTTACAAGCTGATGTGATTAATTACTTCAAAGTACTCGTACAATACCTCCAGCTTTAGCATGCAGATATGAGCTGCATTTCCAAAACACTCACCTAAACAGCCTTTACATGATCTGCAACCTGCAGACTTGGTCTTCTGAAATAGGCATCAGAAAAATCTGCCCTTGAGCCTAGGTAAAAAAGATCCCCTTAACAACAACAGGTACCCTTAACAACTAACATCAGTAAAACTCCAAGGTGTTGATCCTTGAATTAATGTTTCTCATCACATCTCCCTGTCTACTGGATAGCTACTCCATCTGAAGACCATAGACTGAGGATTCGTAGCAATCTTCCAGGTGATGCTGACTTCAGAAGTGGACGGATTCCTCCCAAGATGACAGAATAAAATTAATTTTCTGATTCTCCAACACCTTTTTCTCCCCCTTTACTCTACTATTAATATTACCTATTATTACAATGTGATGTCTTCTAGAACATTACTATGACCTTCCCTTATCTTTATCCTATTATTTTTTTAGCTCCTATGGCCCCCTTCTGCCACTTATGGAAAAACACCTGACATTCCCCATCTGGCCCTGCTGACAAAAGCAAAAACAAAAACAAACACAAACAGATGTTGTTCCATTAAACACTCCTAAAGGCAGATTTCTTTCTGAAGGTCCCTTCTGATATGTCAGTTTCCCTTGCAGCACTAGTCTCAACCTTCAGTCTTATAAAAGTTGGATCTCGACCTCACATCAACAGTATACTCCTGCTGAGGTCACTACAATCCTATGAGCCAGGCCTACTCAATCAGGAGTAGACTCCAATATTGGGGCCATCCCGGCCCTGACAGTCACTTTGTTTGTGGCATTCAGTTTGTTCATGATAGTCAGCCTGCTCTGTGAAACTGATTAACTCTGATAACTACATTGCCCATATACTCCCAATACAATCTGTGTCACACCAGGGTACTACTCCTTATATGACACCTTATATAAACGCCCATATGGCACATGCTAACTTATCCTATGTATTCAGAATAATTGTTAGAGACTTTCAGACATTCAAAAGTAAACATTCCAGTGGATCTGGTTTCCCTGGGGAAAAAAAAAATTATCCATAAATACTCAAACCAATTTCTGTAAAAACCTCAGGAAGAATAACTGACTCATCATATATGCTATGCGATCTGCAATTCCCTCATTAGGGGCAATAATAACTAGCAAGGATGGCCCAAAACTTGTCTTTGACTCTAACAAAAGTCATGTGGCTCTCAAAAACAGACCCAGCTGGACTCATTGCCTGGGTTTTACAATCTAGGCCCTTGACTTCAAGACTTTTTTCAAGGACTAAGAGTCATTCTGTTTCATATGATACTTGTTTTGCAGTTGGCCAATGCTTCCTGCCCAGAGACTTAAATGCAATTGCACAGCCAATGTCACATCAGAGGATTCAGCAATGTATCCTACAACAGAAGGAGCAAGAGAGACCAACCCATGTCCAACTACAGACTACATTCTCTAAACAAACTCCTGAGCAGCAAAATCAGACCAATGGTGAAAATCTAGATAACATGGATTAATGTCTCGTGGCCTAATGTCATCTGTCCTTGGCCAAAAGGGAGTACTAAAAAAGAAAAAAAAAATCTCTTAACATCAAGGCATGTTATTCTCCCATTGGACATTAAAAAATCTCACAGAAGGCCAACTTCAGACAAGCTCACTCTGAGACCACAATAAAGTGAGACAAAGCAAAGGACACTTCATAATTTTTCTCTAAGCACAAACAAAAGCAAGATTACTGTACAAAACACCGTATATCCCCCTACTAGCTAATAGAGTGACTACTAGGTTGTTTTTGTTTTTTTTTTTTTGCTTTGTTTGTTTGTGCGTTTTCACCAATTACAACTTTAAACTCACTCTAATCTGTTCTCTCTACACAAGAGGTTTATTAAGATATTGAATCACAGGAATACCCTCTCTTCCTCACAGCACCCAATCCAGATCAAAACTCTGCTTCCTTAAACCCTCACTCAAGTCACCTAACACAAGCCAGAATCCTTTTGATATGCCTTTTCTATCACCTTCTTGCTTATATGCCCCACATTTCCCCATTGTGTGCATTCTCCCTCACTGCAACGAATAATAAACCCAACCTGTTCAACTGCAAATGTGTTCTTGGTGGTCTTTAGCAGGAAGGCATTGACATATTGTATCATGTTAAACTTGGTGACACAGCAAAATGAAGAATCAAATATGATTACTACAATAACCCCATATGCTAATACTTCTAAAGTAATTTTTTGTTTACAGAGACATTTATTTTGCATCCTCTCAATCAATAATTCCAAGGCCTTGAGACCGAAAAGAGGGCCGGCACAATGGTAGAGATATTAACAACAAGAACAGTCAAAAATTGAACATAAAATTACACTGAAAATGGATTTTCATGCTAGTGGAGTGGGAGAAGGAAAGCAAAGTTGAGTTTTGGACAGCGAGTTTGAGATGATGGTCTGACCACAGGTTGATGCCCTATGGGCCACAAAAGGTGAGACCCAAATTCCTCAAGTTCCAGAGAACAGGGTTTCAGAACAAACCATCCCTTTGGATAGCTACCAACCTTCCCCGAGCCCAGTCCCCTGCCTCAATAACACCTCAACAAGCACAGTGAGACAAATGAGACCCTATAAATCTAAATGTGACCACTTTGCATTTCTATTTTGCTAACTCCTTCCCACCCCCACAAACTTCACCAACCCACTTAGTGGTTATCCAGACAACTTATATATTCAAAACTAGAAGGAAAGGTAAAATTCACTTGGGGCAACTGATTATAGAACAGCGTTATCTAACAGAACTCTCTGCACTGATGGAAGTGTTCTATATTTGTGCTGTATACAGTGCAGTAGCCTCTATTTGTATGTAGCTACTGAGCACTTCAAATGTGGCTAGTGAGACTGAGAGACTGAATTTTCAATTTTATTCCATTTTAATCAATTGAAGTAGTCACATGTGACTAGTGGCCACCATATTGGAGAATGCTGCTCTAGAGGAAGTCTCCTCTCCTGCTGGTGGACCATACTCAACCACTTGCCTTCACCCAAAACATGCTCTCCATGACTACTTGGAAAATTTTAATACACTTAGAGCCACAGTTCTTCATAAAATGTCTTTGCACTCCAAGCATGCTAATCAAAACCACCAGTTGCTTGTAGCTTTCTATTTTTACCATTGCCTTGTTTTTTCTTTTATTTATTTATTTTTTTGTAAATGACAGATATCACCAAGGTAATGCATTGTGTTCATGTGAGGAATACTTCTCAGAGAATTAAGGATCTTTGGGGTATTCAAATCTCAGAGTGAATTTGCCCAGATTGTTTTCATCCTTTCCACTGCATCATATTACCCTGCTCCTAGGCCTTAAACCAAATTTGATAGTTGAATTTTGCTACAATGTGGAGTGAAATCATCCTTTGGTGTCTAACCTGGGGATCTAACCATAACAATCGATGTAGAAAATGCGTTCACAGTCTAAACCAAACTTTCACCTGCACTGTTAGGACAAATTGTTCCCAAAGACTGTTCATATATCAATTAGCTATTTACTGTCTAAATATGAGGTAAATTTCAGTTCTCTCGTCTACTAGAAAAAAATCCCATCTATCTTCAGAACATCACAAACAGACAAATATTCCTCTGCCCCTGACATATTTCTACATTCTGTAAGACATTAGATGATCAGAACACCTATCTAAGCAAAATTTTATTTCTGAATCACCAACACCTGA
This sequence comes from Equus przewalskii, assembly GCF_037783145.1. NCBI lineage: Eukaryota > Metazoa > Chordata > Mammalia > Perissodactyla > Equidae > Equus > Equus przewalskii. The sequence continues at coordinate 26,937 of NW_027226876.1, forward strand.
GGAAGTATAATTTTCAGCAGACGTCTTGGTTATTTATCTCTTTACCGCCGTCAGTGTCTTTCCATTCATTTATTCAAATGAGGAAGGAAGCTACACTTAGATTAAAATTTGTTGTTGCCTGGACCACAAGTTCTATTTTGTTCCTTTGTAGATTGCAGAACCTTTGAGATTTCCAGGTTGTGGAGCAGACTATTGGATATAGGTCTGGGGTCAAAGGAGACGTCTGTGCATGGGCTATGAATTTGAGAGTTTATGACATTTAGATGGTGATCGAAGTCAAGCAAGTAAACCTTGGAACATGGGGCAGCTGATACACCCCTTTCAAGAGATTTATGCTGAACAGAGGGAAGGGCTTCAAGGCCCAGGTGGTTGAGTGGACAAGGGAAGGGTGGAGCCTTATGTGGGTTCATAAAACATAAATGTCTTAGGAATCATGTTACTAGCTGAACAGGTGATGACATCGAAACCTTGGGGTTTATTTCAATGCACTTATTTCAATGTGTTTTTACTGACCCCAATTCAAAGTTTTAACTTTAATCCCATGGTTTGGGTTTTGTGCTTATAGCATAGGTGCGTTTTGTTATTTTAACTCTCATCAGGCAGCTTTATTTCCAAATTCTGTGGTTGAGACTTGGTGAGCACCTTCCTGTAGATCCTATGCATGTACACTCCCCTTTCTTTTTCTTTACCTCTTAAAAGGGTGGTCTTCTTTTTCTAGCACGTTGATGGCTCTTTCATCAAAATTCCAATGTCATCTTTGTGCTGTTTATATATAGACCCTTGACACGGCAGCATACTTTACACTGGTCTACTGTCTGTGTCCAACCCACCTACATCCTTGGGACACCTCTTTCTCCTTCATGGGCCATTGTCTGTTTAGGTCCCTTTTATCTTTGAACATGAGCCCTAGGACTGCTAACCTTTATTTCCTTACAGACTACTGAATCTGTCTCAGGGACACCCCTGGAAGGGAACATAACAGAAGAGGGTTTGTGTACTGAATTGTAATCACATTTCAGTCCTTCCTCCTTGGGACAGGCAGAGAGACAGAGACACACTAACAAAAGATCTAACAGAGCCAGAGGCAGAAACAGCCAGAGACAGGACAGCCTGACAGACCGAACAGAGACAACTGGTCAGAGAGATAGAGACAGCCCAAAAGGTGGACAGGGCCAGATACACACCACGCCCCACCCTCTAAAATAAAAAGACAGGTAGGCAGCGTTACAAAAAGGGGAAGGCAGAGATGGATAGAAACAGAGACAGGGAGACAGAGAAAGACAAAGAGAGATAGACAGGGACAGACAGAGGCATGTACAAACTGGGACAGACAGTGACATTTACTGACAGAGACAGGGAGACAGGCAGAGACTGATAGACACATGGAAAGTCAGAGACAGACAGACTGAGAGACAGAGAAAGACAAACAGAGAGAGAGAGGCACGCAGAAAGACAGAGGTCGAGATAGTGACAGAGAGAGACAGAGGCAGAGACAGACTGAGACAGAGACAGAAAGGGAAAGACAGAGACAGATAGATGGAGAAGGCGACACACAGACAAAGAGGGACAGAGACACAGAGAGATACAGATAAAGACAGACATTGACAGAAGCAACAGAGAGATACAGAGACAGAGACAGAAAGATAGAGACCCAGACAGACCCAGACTGACAGAGACAGACAGAAACAGGAAGATAGAGACAGTAAGACAGAGTCAGAGTAGACAAAGACAGAGCCAGACAAGAGATACACAAAGATGCAGACAGAGATGGACAGAGGCAGTAGAGACAGAGACAGGGAATGGCAGAGAGACAGAAACAGACATACAGAGAGGGAAAGACAAAGACAGAGATAAATCCTCATCGTTGTCAAGGACTGCATTGCATCCCCTAGTGGTACATATCCTTTGGTGTGGCTTTTAGTCTTGCTGTTATTTAGTTTGATTGTTTTGTGTAGCATTACCATGGCTGTACATCTTGTCCTGCCTCCCCATCTCCCCATTCCTTTACTGGGTGGCTGTAAAACAAAGTGAGTGTTAATGTGGGAAGCTTTCCCCCTCAGCCTCAGCAGTCAAAATAAATACATAAATAAATAAATAAATAGATAGATAGATAGATAGATAAAGTGAAAAAATAAAGACTGGTATTGGATAAATGGCCTAAGCTAGCAAATGGCAACAGTCAGGGTCTGTGAGAGTTTAAATGCTTAAATGAGTGTATTTCAGCTGTTACTATTTGTATATTGTTGAGCATCATTCTATCGTAAAAAGCAAAAAGCAATTTAAAGACTTAAAGCTAGTTGGGTAGGAAAACAAAGGCAGATCTCTCGGTCAAGGTACATTTCTGGCTAAGGAGCCTCTGAATTTCCCAAGCGAGTATACGTCTTTTTTGATGAAATAGTATCCTGGCATTCAGCTCAAGGAAAAGTGATTTGAAATTGCTCAGAAAGTTTATATAAAGAAAGTGAAATTGTTACAGAAAAGAAAACTAACTTTTTACCCTTCTACTGAATCATTACTTACTCTTTCCCCAACTTTGGTGATTAAAAAAAAATTGAGATGACGTTTGTTGTTTGCAGGTGGTTAGGTATACAGAGTATAAGAGGAAAAAGGGTAAAAAAATGCAAAATTAAGGGCAAACATCAAAGGGTGCAACAGCAGCTTCCTGATGGAGCCATTTCATATGACTGTTACGTAATTATTACTCTAACACTAATATGTGGGTTTGGGATAATGAAGCCTTTCAAACTTCCTCGTTAAAGAATAAAAATAAATAAATAGTCAGAAATAATTTGTTCACTGGATGACAAAGGATAAAATCTAATTGGGAAGAGAAATATGAGCTAGTAAGGAAAATTCTGGTTCCAACTAAGTAAAACATTAAATCTGTCGATTATTTTTTTAATTTATTTGTTCAAGTTGTATTAGGTTTTTACATTCTTTCCAAGCATGTATTTATTGTTTGGATGGATTCTTAAACAGAGTTTTCAATTCTCTGATCTTCTTTAATGACAAAAAATTCACTCAGTAAAACGCAAACAAGTAGGGGGCCAGCCTGGTGGCGCAGCGGTTAAGTTCGCAGGTTCTGCTTCCGCAGCCTGGGGTTTGCCCATTGGGGTCCCGGGTGCGAACCTATGCGCTGCTTGGCAAGCCATGCTGTGGCAGGCGGCCCACATATAAAGTAGAGGAAGATGGGCACGGATGTTAGCTCAGGGCCAGTCCCCCTCGGCAAAAAGAGGATTGGCAGCAGATGTTAGCTCATGGCTAATCTTCCTCAAAAAAAAAAAAAAAAAAAGAAGTGCAAACAAGTAGGGCATTTGGGAGGGAAGGCGATGGTGGCAGTTTTCAAAGTAGTAGTAATCAGAAAACCAGCATATCGTGACTAGTGTGTTTCTCCTGTTTTTACAAAAACACTTTCTACCTTACCCTTTTGATTACTAGCTTGGACTTCTCATCTTTTCATCCCATTTCCAGATGCCAAGTAATTCCCATTATAATTCAAAGGCATTCAGTTCCAGAGGTTACCAGTCCTGCTCTTAAGCAGGAAACAGTCTTTCCAAATACAATTTGAACATCAAATATTTTTGAAGAGCAAAAGCCATCAACTTGCTTAAAAAGTGCTTTCCAGTGCATAAATAATTCATGACTGTATGTCAGAGAACAAGCTATATTTAGTAAAAGAATATCCTCATAGAATCAAACTGCTTCCTTCCACTCCACCCCAATATCGGGTGTTATAAAGTCTGAAATGTCTTTCTAGGGTTAAAATGCTAGGCAAGTTAAAGTCTAACTAACATCAAGATATTCTTAGGTTGAAGAACAACCAACAAAACGATCATCAGTGTAGTCTGGGTGTGTTCACATAGTGAGAGACCATGGAAACCAAGTACTACACTCAGTGGCAGGATATAGGGAAGGGGAGAGCAATCCGAATGACACTAGTGGTGGTGGTGGTAATGAGTGGGGCAGGGCAGCTCTAGACACACCAACTGAAAGAGAAATCAAAGCATTCCTCTAACATTCATTTAATCCAACTAAAGGAAATGCATGTTTTAAATGAGTTTCACTAAGAGTAGTAGAGCAGGTAGGCTCACAGTTTCTCTCTAAAGTCAATTGGCCTTTGTGTTTGCAGAAATGATATGGGGGTCGATGGATGAGAAACCAGGAGGACAGGTTGCCACATCAACAACAGCACGAATGAGTTCTAGAGTTGTTTTGGGGACTTTAAGACTTGTCCTCTTCATATGCGCCTGTAAACAAGTCTCAAGTGCTACGGGCTACAGTTCAACAAAGCCTCTGACAGAGTTGGTCACCAGTGATGGGCAAGGCCGGTTGGTCTCACAGAGGAAGCTGGCATCCCGAGCAAGCTGGCCGCCCCTGTCTCCAGGGAAGAGCTGCTCAGCTCTCTCAGCTTTTGCACAGGCCCTCACTCTGGGCAGCGCCCCTCTCCGGGGAGGTACATATATGGGGAAGACCACATCTTGATTCTCCAGGTTCACTACCTCTAGCTCTCGATCCTTTCTCAGGGAAAGCATCTGGTATTCTGTGTCCTTCCTGAAAACGGCTCTTCCAGCCCTGTCCAAGGAGGCCAGGCGCAGGCGGAATGTGACCTTTCTCTGCCAGAGTAAGCTGACCCCGAGGCCGCAGGACTTGTTCAGCACGCTGCGCCGGAAAACGATGCGCCGGTTGGTGTAGCACACCACCAGGTCCCAGCCGAAGTTGAAGCCTGCGTCTGAAGCCGCTTGCGTCTGCCCCGACTGGTGTTGGATTCAGCGTCTTTGCTCTCCTCCTCCTCCTCCTCTACCGCTGCCACTGTTGCCTTCCCTGCCTCCTCCTCCTCCCCAGGGGCACCTGGCTCCTCCAGGGCATGCCCCCTACCACGCCATATCATCCGACTGCTTAGTCCTCCCATAGCCTGTACCTGAAGGGTGCAAAGGCTACACTTCCTCACCAGGTGCAGTTGCCGCTGGCACTAGCTCAGCCCAGAGTGCTGCTGGGTACAGCTGACCTCTGCCCTAACGTCACCTAGGACCTCGTGAAAGAGCTCAATGCCTCATCAGAGCTCTTGGTGATGGAGGTGGAGATGGAGGTGTACACCACGCTGAAACAGTGGATGTTCTTGCAGCTGCAGCCGACATGGAGGGGCCCCACAGAGCCCTATTGCCCGAGGCCGACTTGTGGTTTGCCAGGTCCAGGAGGGAATAGGAGGGAGCTCCTTTCCTGGAGACCGAGGAGGGCAGAGCCTTCGTGCCAGTGTTCCAGCAGCTGCGGCTCGCCTACATAATCTGTGACCTACCTTCAGCGCATATCATCGACCAGGATGCTCTGATCCCTGCCTCATGGGTGACCCCAGTGTACAAAGAGCAGTGGCTTACCTTCCTCCGGGCTGAGCAGACCAGGGAGCTCGGGCCGGTGGACGTCTACGTGTCCGACCCGCGGCAGAACAGCATGTGATGCGGTGGCCAGCTCCACAGGGATGAGCAGTGCAGCTGGCGATGGAATGGCTTCAACTTCGGCTGGGACCTGGTGGTGTGCTACACCAACCGGCGCATCGTTTTCCGGTGCAGCGTGCTGAACAAGTCCTGCGGCCTCGGGGTCAGCTTACTCTGGCAGAGAAAGGTCACATTCCGCCTGCGCCTGGCCTCCTTGGACAGGGCTGGAAGAGCCGTTTTCAGGAAGGACACAGAATACCAGATGCTTTCCCTGAGAAAGGATCGAGAGCTAGAGGTAGTGAACCTGGAGAATCAAGATGTGGTCTTCCCCATATATGTACCTCCCCGGAGAGGGGCGCTGCCCAGAGTGAGGGCCTGTGCAAAAGCTGAGAGAGCTGAGCAGCTCTTCCCTGGAGACAGGGGCGGCCAGCTTGCTCGGGATGCCAGCTTCCTCTGTGAGACCAACCGGCCTTGCCCATCACTGGTGACCAACTCTGTCAGAGGCTTTGTTGAACTGTAGCCCGTAGCACTTGAGACTTGTTTACAGGCGCATATGAAGAGGACAAGTCTTAAAGTCCCCAAAACAACTCTAGAACTCATTCGTGCTGTTGTTGATGTGGCAACCTGTCCTCCTGGTTTCTCATCCATCGACCCCCATATCATTTCTGCAAACACAAAGGCCAATTGACTTTAGAGAGAAACTGTGAGCCTACCTGCTCTACTACTCTTAGTGAAACTCATTTAAAACATGCATTTCCTTTAGTTGGATTAAATGAATGTTAGAGGAATGCTTTGATTTCTCTTTCAGTTGGTGTGTCTAGAGCTGCCCTGCCCCACTCATTACCACCACCACCACTAGTGTCATTCGGATTGCTCTCCCCTTCCCTATATCCTGCCACTGAGTGTAGTACTTGGTTTCCATGGTCTCTCACTATGTGAACACACCCAGACTACACTGATGATCGTTTTGTTGGTTGTTCTTCAACCTAAGAATATCTTGATGTTAGTTAGACTTTAACTTGCCTAGCATTTTAACCCTAGAAAGACATTTCAGACTTTATAACACCCGATATTGGGGTGGAGTGGAAGGAAGCAGTTTGATTCTATGAGGATATTCTTTTACTAAATATAGTTTGTTCTCTGACATACAGTCATGAATTATTTATGCACTGGAAAGCACTTTTTAAGCAAGTTGATGGCTTTTGCTCTTCAAAAATATTTGATGTTCAAATTGTATTTGGAAAGACTGTTTCCTGCTTAAGAGCAGGACTGGTAACCTCTGGAACTGAATGCCTTTGAATTATAATGGGAATTACTTGGCATCTGGAAATGGGATGAAAAGATGAGAAGTCCAAGCTAGTAATCAAAAGGGTAAGGTAGAAAGTGTTTTTGTAAAAACAGGAGAAACACACTAGTCACGATATGCTGGTTTTCTGATTACTACTACTTTGAAAACTGCCACCATCGCCTTCCCTCCCAAATGCCCTACTTGTTTGCACTTCTTTTTTTTTTTTTTTTTTTTGAGGAAGATTAGCCATGAGCTAACATCTGCTGCCAATCCTCTTTTTGCCGAGGGGGACTGGCCCTGAGCTAACATCCGTGCCCATCTTCCTCTACTTTATATGTGGGCCGCCTGCCACAGCATGGCTTGCCAAGCAGCGCATAGGTTCGCACCCGGGACCCCAATGGGCAAACCCCAGGCTGCGGAAGCAGAACCTGCGAACTTAACCGCTGCGCCACCAGGCTGGCCCCCTACTTGTTTGCGTTTTACTGAGTGAATTTTTTGTCATTAAAGAAGATCAGAGAATTGAAAACTCTGTTTAAGAATCCATCCAAACAATAAATACATGCTTGGAAAGAATGTAAAAACCTAATACAACTTGAACAAATAAATTAAAAAAATAATCGACAGATTTAATGTTTTACTTAGTTGGAACCAGAATTTTCCTTACTAGCTCATATTTCTCTTCCCAATTAGATTTTATCCTTTGTCATCCAGTGAACAAATTATTTCTGACTATTTATTTATTTTTATTCTTTAACGAGGAAGTTTGAAAGGCTTCATTATCCCAAACCCACATATTAGTGTTAGAGTAATAATTACGTAACAGTCATATGAAATGGCTCCATCAGGAAGCTGCTGTTGCACCCTTTGATGTTTGCCCTTAATTTTGCATTTTTTTACCCTTTTTCCTCTTATACTCTGTATACCTAACCACCTGCAAACAACAAACGTCATCTCAATTTTTTTTTAATCACCAAAGTTGGGGAAAGAGTAAGTAATGATTCAGTAGAAGGGTAAAAAGTTAGTTTTCTTTTCTGTAACAATTTCACTTTCTTTATATAAACTTTCTGAGCAATTTCAAATCACTTTTCCTTGAGCTGAATGCCAGGATACTATTTCATCAAAAAAGACGTATACTCGCTTGGGAAATTCAGAGGCTCCTTAGCCAGAAATGTACCTTGACCGAGAGATCTGCCTTTGTTTTCCTACCCAACTAGCTTTAAGTCTTTAAATTGCTTTTTGCTTTTTACGATAGAATGATGCTCAACAATATACAAATAGTAACAGCTGAAATACACTCATTTAAGCATTTAAACTCTCACAGACCCTGACTGTTGCCATTTGCTAGCTTAGGCCATTTATCCAATACCAGTCTTTATTTTTTCACTTTATCTATCTATCTATCTATCTATTTATTTATTTATTTATGTATTTATTTTGACTGCTGAGGCTGAGGGGGAAAGCTTCCCACATTAACACTCACTTTGTTTTACAGCCACCCAGTAAAGGAATGGGGAGATGGGGAGGCAGGACAAGATGTACAGCCATGGTAATGCTACACAAAACAATCAAACTAAATAACAGCGAGACTAAAAGCCACACCAAAGGATATGTACCACTAGGGGATGCAATGCAGTCCTTGACAACGATGAGGATTTATCTCTGTCTTTGTCTTTCCCTCTCTGTATGTCTGTTTCTGTCTCTCTGCCATTCCCTGTCTCTGTCTCTACTGCCTCTGTCCATCTCTGTCTGCATCTTTGTGTATCTCTTGTCTGGCTCTGTCTTTGTCTACTCTGACTCTGTCTTACTGTCTCTATCTTCCTGTTTCTGTCTGTCTCTGTCAGTCTGGGTCTGTCTGGGTCTCTATCTTTCTGTCTCTGTCTCTGTATCTCTCTGTTGCTTCTGTCAATGTCTGTCTTTATCTGTATCTCTCTGTGTCTCTGTCCCTCTTTGTCTGTGTGTCGCCTTCTCCATCTATCTGTCTCTGTCTTTCCCTTTCTGTCTCTGTCTCAGTCTGTCTCTGCCTCTGTCTCTCTCTGTCACTATCTCGACCTCTGTCTTTCTGCGTGCCTCTCTCTCTCTGTTTGTCTTTCTCTGTCTCTCAGTCTGTCTGTCTCTGACTTTCCATGTGTCTATCAGTCTCTGCCTGTCTCCCTGTCTCTGTCAGTAAATGTCACTGTCTGTCCCAGTTTGTACATGCCTCTGTCTGTCCCTGTCTATCTCTCTTTGTCTTTCTCTGTCTCCCTGTCTCTGTTTCTATCCATCTCTGCCTTCCCCTTTTTGTAACGCTGCCTACCTGTCTTTTTATTTTAGAGGGTGGGGCGTGGTGTGTATCTGGCCCTGTCCACCTTTTGGGCTGTCTCTATCTCTCTGACCAGTTGTCTCTGTTCGGTCTGTCAGGCTGTCCTGTCTCTGGCTGTTTCTGCCTCTGGCTCTGTTAGATCTTTTGTTAGTGTGTCTCTGTCTCTCTGCCTGTCCCAAGGAGGAAGGACTGAAATGTGATTACAATTCAGTACACAAACCCTCTTCTGTTATGTTCCCTTCCAGGGGTGTCCCTGAGACAGATTCAGTAGTCTGTAAGGAAATAAAGGTTAGCAGTCCTAGGGCTCATGTTCAAAGATAAAAGGGACCTAAACAGACAATGGCCCATGAAGGAGAAAGAGGTGTCCCAAGGATGTAGGTGGGTTGGACACAGACAGTAGACCAGTGTAAAGTATGCTGCCGTGTCAAGGGTCTATATATAAACAGCACAAAGATGACATTGGAATTTTGATGAAAGAGCCATCAACGTGCTAGAAAAAGAAGACCACCCTTTTAAGAGGTAAAGAAAAAGAAAGGGGAGTGTACATGCATAGGATCTACAGGAAGGTGCTCACCAAGTCTCAACCACAGAATTTGGAAATAAAGCTGCCTGATGAGAGTTAAAATAACAAAACGCACCTATGCTATAAGCACAAAACCCAAACCATGGGATTAAAGTTAAAACTTTGAATTGGGGTCAGTAAAAACACATTGAAATAAGTGCATTGAAATAAACCCCAAGGTTTCGATGTCATCACCTGTTCAGCTAGTAACATGATTCCTAAGACATTTATGTTTTATGAACCCACATAAGGCTCCACCCTTCCCTTGTCCACTCAACCACCTGGGCCTTGAAGCCCTTCCCTCTGTTCAGCATAAATCTCTTGAAAGGGGTGTATCAGCTGCCCCATGTTCCAAGGTTTACTTGCTTGACTTCGATCACCATCTAAATGTCATAAACTCTCAAATTCATAGCCCATGCACAGACGTCTCCTTTGACCCCAGACCTATATCCAATAGTCTGCTCCACAACCTGGAAATCTCAAAGGTTCTGCAATCTACAAAGGAACAAAATAGAACTTGTGGTCCAGGCAACAACAAATTTTAATCTAAGTGTAGCTTCCTTCCTCATTTGAATAAATGAATGGAAAGACACTGACGGCGGTAAAGAGATAAATAACCAAGACGTCTGCTGAAAATTATACTTCCTCAGGTGTTGGTGATTCAGAAATAAAATTTTGCTTAGATAGGTGTTCTGATCATCTAATGTCTTACAGAATGTAGAAATATGTCAGGGGCAGAGGAATATTTGTCTGTTTGTGATGTTCTGAAGATAGATGGGATTTTTTTCTAGTAGACGAGAGAACTGAAATTTACCTCATATTTAGACAGTAAATAGCTAATTGATATATGAACAGTCTTTGGGAACAATTTGTCCTAACAGTGCAGGTGAAAGTTTGGTTTAGACTGTGAACGCATTTTCTACATCGATTGTTATGGTTAGATCCCCAGGTTAGACACCAAAGGATGATTTCACTCCACATTGTAGCAAAATTCAACTATCAAATTTGGTTTAAGGCCTAGGAGCAGGGTAATATGATGCAGTGGAAAGGATGAAAACAATCTGGGCAAATTCACTCTGAGATTTGAATACCCCAAAGATCCTTAATTCTCTGAGAAGTATTCCTCACATGAACACAATGCATTACCTTGGTGATATCTGTCATTTACAAAAAAATAAATAAATAAAAGAAAAAACAAGGCAATGGTAAAAATAGAAAGCTACAAGCAACTGGTGGTTTTGATTAGCATGCTTGGAGTGCAAAGACATTTTATGAAGAACTGTGGCTCTAAGTGTATTAAAATTTTCCAAGTAGTCATGGAGAGCATGTTTTGGGTGAAGGCAAGTGGTTGAGTATGGTCCACCAGCAGGAGAGGAGACTTCCTCTAGAGCAGCATTCTCCAATATGGTGGCCACTAGTCACATGTGACTACTTCAATTGATTAAAATGGAATAAAATTGAAAATTCAGTCTCTCAGTCTCACTAGCCACATTTGAAGTGCTCAGTAGCTACATACAAATAGAGGCTACTGCACTGTATACAGCACAAATATAGAACACTTCCATCAGTGCAGAGAGTTCTGTTAGATAACGCTGTTCTATAATCAGTTGCCCCAAGTGAATTTTACCTTTCCTTCTAGTTTTGAATATATAAGTTGTCTGGATAACCACTAAGTGGGTTGGTGAAGTTTGTGGGGGTGGGAAGGAGTTAGCAAAATAGAAATGCAAAGTGGTCACATTTAGATTTATAGGGTCTCATTTGTCTCACTGTGCTTGTTGAGGTGTTATTGAGGCAGGGGACTGGGCTCGGGGAAGGTTGGTAGCTATCCAAAGGGATGGTTTGTTCTGAAACCCTGTTCTCTGGAACTTGAGGAATTTGGGTCTCACCTTTTGTGGCCCATAGGGCATCAACCTGTGGTCAGACCATCATCTCAAACTCGCTGTCCAAAACTCAACTTTGCTTTCCTTCTCCCACTCCACTAGCATGAAAATCCATTTTCAGTGTAATTTTATGTTCAATTTTTGACTGTTCTTGTTGTTAATATCTCTACCATTGTGCCGGCCCTCTTTTCGGTCTCAAGGCCTTGGAATTATTGATTGAGAGGATGCAAAATAAATGTCTCTGTAAACAAAAAATTACTTTAGAAGTATTAGCATATGGGGTTATTGTAGTAATCATATTTGATTCTTCATTTTGCTGTGTCACCAAGTTTAACATGATACAATATGTCAATGCCTTCCTGCTAAAGACCACCAAGAACACATTTGCAGTTGAACAGGTTGGGTTTATTATTCGTTGCAGTGAGGGAGAATGCACACAATGGGGAAATGTGGGGCATATAAGCAAGAAGGTGATAGAAAAGGCATATCAAAAGGATTCTGGCTTGTGTTAGGTGACTTGAGTGAGGGTTTAAGGAAGCAGAGTTTTGATCTGGATTGGGTGCTGTGAGGAAGAGAGGGTATTCCTGTGATTCAATATCTTAATAAACCTCTTGTGTAGAGAGAACAGATTAGAGTGAGTTTAAAGTTGTAATTGGTGAAAACGCACAAACAAACAAAGCAAAAAAAAAAAAAACAAAAACAACCTAGTAGTCACTCTATTAGCTAGTAGGGGGATATACGGTGTTTTGTACAGTAATCTTGCTTTTGTTTGTGCTTAGAGAAAAATTATGAAGTGTCCTTTGCTTTGTCTCACTTTATTGTGGTCTCAGAGTGAGCTTGTCTGAAGTTGGCCTTCTGTGAGATTTTTTAATGTCCAATGGGAGAATAACATGCCTTGATGTTAAGAGATTTTTTTTTTCTTTTTTAGTACTCCCTTTTGGCCAAGGACAGATGACATTAGGCCACGAGACATTAATCCATGTTATCTAGATTTTCACCATTGGTCTGATTTTGCTGCTCAGGAGTTTGTTTAGAGAATGTAGTCTGTAGTTGGACATGGGTTGGTCTCTCTTGCTCCTTCTGTTGTAGGATACATTGCTGAATCCTCTGATGTGACATTGGCTGTGCAATTGCATTTAAGTCTCTGGGCAGGAAGCATTGGCCAACTGCAAAACAAGTATCATATGAAACAGAATGACTCTTAGTCCTTGAAAAAAGTCTTGAAGTCAAGGGCCTAGATTGTAAAACCCAGGCAATGAGTCCAGCTGGGTCTGTTTTTGAGAGCCACATGACTTTTGTTAGAGTCAAAGACAAGTTTTGGGCCATCCTTGCTAGTTATTATTGCCCCTAATGAGGGAATTGCAGATCGCATAGCATATATGATGAGTCAGTTATTCTTCCTGAGGTTTTTACAGAAATTGGTTTGAGTATTTATGGATAATTTTTTTTTTTCCCCAGGGAAACCAGATCCACTGGAATGTTTACTTTTGAATGTCTGAAAGTCTCTAACAATTATTCTGAATACATAGGATAAGTTAGCATGTGCCATATGGGCGTTTATATAAGGTGTCATATAAGGAGTAGTACCCTGGTGTGACACAGATTGTATTGGGAGTATATGGGCAATGTAGTTATCAGAGTTAATCAGTTTCACAGAGCAGGCTGACTATCATGAACAAACTGAATGCCACAAACAAAGTGACTGTCAGGGCCGGGATGGCCCCAATATTGGAGTCTACTCCTGATTGAGTAGGCCTGGCTCATAGGATTGTAGTGACCTCAGCAGGAGTATACTGTTGATGTGAGGTCGAGATCCAACTTTTATAAGACTGAAGGTTGAGACTAGTGCTGCAAGGGAAACTGACATATCAGAAGGGACCTTCAGAAAGAAATCTGCCTTTAGGAGTGTTTAATGGAACAACATCTGTTTGTGTTTGTTTTTGTTTTTGCTTTTGTCAGCAGGGCCAGATGGGGAATGTCAGGTGTTTTTCCATAAGTGGCAGAAGGGGGCCATAGGAGCTAAAAAAATAATAGGATAAAGATAAGGGAAGGTCATAGTAATGTTCTAGAAGACATCACATTGTAATAATAGGTAATATTAATAGTAGAGTAAAGGGGGAGAAAAAGGTGTTGGAGAATCAGAAAATTAATTTTATTCTGTCATCTTGGGAGGAATCCGTCCACTTCTGAAGTCAGCATCACCTGGAAGATTGCTACGAATCCTCAGTCTATGGTCTTCAGATGGAGTAGCTATCCAGTAGACAGGGAGATGTGATGAGAAACATTAATTCAAGGATCAACACCTTGGAGTTTTACTGATGTTAGTTGTTAAGGGTACCTGTTGTTGTTAAGGGGATCTTTTTTACCTAGGCTCAAGGGCAGATTTTTCTGATGCCTATTTCAGAAGACCAAGTCTGCAGGTTGCAGATCATGTAAAGGCTGTTTAGGTGAGTGTTTTGGAAATGCAGCTCATATCTGCATGCTAAAGCTGGAGGTATTGTACGAGTACTTTGAAGTAATTAATCACATCAGCTTGTAAAAGGGTAGAAGCCAAAATTGGGGATGAGGGTCCCAAATGTGTGGGGTGGCCTGATATGAATTAATAAGTAGGTCAACTGTGAGTCCCAGATGGGGTTGATCTTATAGACATTAAAGTTAATGGTAATACTTGAGGCCATGGAAGAGTTTTCAAGAGCTTCACTAGTTTTAGTTTTAGAATTTCGTATTGATGACAGATTAAATTTGCATTATGCAAATAATCAGGCTATTTCTATTTGATTTAATTTTGGTAGGTGAAGAAAATTATGTATTTCATCTGAGTTTTAAAGTTAGGTAATTCAAATTAAGTAGTATGCTACTTATGAAAATATTTATTGTATCTGTAATCATGACTCCTTTTCTTATTCCTAATATCTTTTCTTCGTGTGCTCTCTCTCTCTCTCTCTCTCTCTCTCGATAACCATTGCTGGACATTTGTTGATTTCATTTGCATTTCCTAGCAACAAGTGTTTGGTTTGCTTGAACTTCTCTATGGATTTTTCTTTTCTCTTTATTTAATTTTGATAAATATTCCTTCCTCCCACTTTCTCATATTTATTCTGATATTCTCATTCTACTTTCATATTTTGGTTGCTTAGCTCATTAATTTGTGGTCTTTCTTCTTTTCTGATATAAGCATTTGGTGTTATAAATGTCCCTCAAACTACTTCTTTGGCGTATTCCACAAGATTTTTTAAGTACTGTTTTCATTGCCATTTGGTTCCAATATTTCCTAATTTCCATTTTTATTAATAATTACAATTTATCACTTGCTGGTTATATTTATCACTCGGTTCAGATTGTATTTTCAAGCGTTCCCACCCTAAGTGGTTTCTTTCTGTTTTCCTTCGGTTGTTACTTTTTAACTCAATTGCACTGTGTTCAGAGAGCACGATCTGCACCTTAACAACTCTTTTTGATAATTACTGTCATACGTTTGTGGCCTAGTATATGATCAGCTTTTCTAAATGTTCCATTTGTGCTTCCAAAGATTATAAATTTTCTACTCGTTGGACTTAGTATTCTGTACCTGCCCATTAGATCGAGATTTTAATAGGGTTTTTCAAATCTTCCTTATCGTTTCTAATAGTTACTGTCTTCTTTAATCGATCAGTTACTGAGAGAGATACCAAAAGTTCCCACTTTGTGAATTTGTCAATCTCAGGGAATATTTGGTACATGTATATTTTGAGGTTTCGGAATTATATACACAATAATTAGAAGTGCCGTCTATGCACTCTGAATCCCTCTTTTGAATCATTTAAGAACTGAAATCATTAAAAAAAAAGAAAGTGCTCACAACTATTTGCTTTTAACCCTTCGGTGTCTTTATACTTTAGCTACTTCTCTTTTAAAGATCATATGACTCCATTTTGAACTTTTCCTGGTAATCTCTGTCTTTGCAGTTGTTTCTGTCATCTTATTTCTGCTTCCTATTTATTGTGATTTTTTTCTATGCTTCTCATGGAATATTCTCTTTTTCTATTTTCTGTTGGATTGAGTGAGTTTCTATTGGATGGACTGAGTGTGCTTTAGTACTTCATTCCCTCTAGTGATTTGGAAGCAACGTATCCTACTTCTATTTGTCCAGTTCACCTGTGACATTTTAACATGCTCTCCAAAGTTGCTACATCAGTTGCCATGAGTAAATACCTGTTCACAGACTGCTCTACCCTAACCCAGTGTTCCTTGGGGCAAAATTTAAGACCTTAACACAATCTAATGGCCATCACTACAAAGATTTAAACCCAGTTGTTTTGACTTGGAGGTGGGAGGGTTTTGGCAGAGCAGGAAGCTAACACTTACTGAACAGCTTTAATACTCTAGGCACTTTATATGCGTTTCTCTCATTTGACCTTCACAAACCTCATACCAGGTGTACATCCTTATATCCTCATTTGAAATGGGAAAAATGAGAATCAGAGAGGTTAAGTTACCTTTCCCTTATGACATAGCTAGTAATTCCTGGAGTGAGGATATAAGTCTAGGTCCCTTTGACTGTAAATTTCAGGGGCTTTCCACTATCCCACACTGTCTTCAAAGGTAGATACATAAACCGTAACCACGTGTGGCCTCTCACATTGAACAGTTGAACTTATGGGGCCCGGGTCATGTCCTTTAACAAGAGAAAGCGAACCGCAGCAAAGTGAGCTATTATGGCCTCACAACTCAACTTATTTTTTTGCCTCAAAACTGCCACTGCCACACAACTGCAGATAATGCATCCTCTATCAATTTTTGCAGAAAAGGGAAAACTATGTTTTACAGCTTTCATCGGTTACGTGCCATCACTTGGTCCACCCTTACCAGCTACCTGTTGAACTCTTGCATCCTTAGAGAGACAGAGAGATGGTCTCCAGTGACTGACCACATGTGCAGATATAAGAAGTGTATACACAAATAGTGTGCTAAAGTTCTTGAGTACTCAGAAATACCAATTTCTTTATCCATGTTCTGCCTTCTTCCCCAAAATGCCTCTTAAGTCGTTTACCAGCATCTTTGCTTAACAAACCACTCCCTGCACCCCCGTCACACCACACAAACACACACACACACACACACACACACTAGGAGACTCAAAGCCTCAGATTCCACATCTGCAAAGTAGGGCTACCTCTACCCTCACAAAAGGCAAAAAAAAAGAAAAAAAAAAATAGAGATAACAGAAATTGTTCCCTAACATGTGGTAGGCACTCAAATACATTGGGAACTTATACATCATTTCTATTATAAAACGGTTAATGAAAATGTTTCATTTTCATATAGTTTTTCTACATTGAGAATCACAGACAATGCTATAATTTTTTGCTTCAGCCATCAAACAGAATTTAGAAAACTCAAGAAGAGAAGGAGAGTCTATTGTATTTACACATATTTTTACTCTCTCTGTTGTTCCTTTTTCCTTCCTGATGTTCCAAGATTCCTTCTTTTCTCATTTACTTTCGGTTTCAGGAACTTCCTTTAGCCATTTTTTAGGCAGGTCTGCTGGCAACAAATTCCCTTAGTTTTCCTTTGCCTGAGAATGTATTTATTTCTCTCACTCCTAAAAGACATTTCCACCGTTTATGAGGTTCTGGGATGACATTTCATTTCTGTCGGCGCTTGAGAAATATTCTACCACTTTCTTCCAGCCTCCACGGTTTCTGATGAGAAATCCAGTGAGACGCAAATGACACGAA
Source organism: Equus przewalskii (assembly GCF_037783145.1). NCBI lineage: Eukaryota > Metazoa > Chordata > Mammalia > Perissodactyla > Equidae > Equus > Equus przewalskii. Next base: position 44,112 of record NW_027226876.1, read on the forward strand.
TGTTAGATCTTTGGTGGTAGTCTCACAAGTCTCAGAGGCTCTGTTCATTCTTGTTTCCCACTTATTTTCTCCCTCTTAGTCAGACTGGGTAATTTCTATTGTTCTATCTTTAAGTTCACTGATTCTTTCCTCTTTCTTCTCCATTTTGCTACTGAGTCCATCCACTGAGTTTTAAATTAATTTTTTATTTTGACTATTGCATCTTTTCAGTTCTAAAATTGCCATTGGGAATTTTTTTTTTTGTATCTTCTATATCTTTGCTGAGCCTTTCTGTTTTCGTGCTTTTTATGTTTTTCATTTGTTCCAAGTATTCGTAATTACTTATTGAAGCATTTTAATGATGGCTGCTTTAAAGTCCTCATCAGATAATTCTAACATCTGTGTCATCTTGGTGTTGCCATCTGTTGACTGTCTTTCCCATTCAAGTTGAGCTTTTCCTGGTTCTTGGCATGATGTGTAATTTTCGATTGTATCCTGGACATTTTGGATGATGTGAGGCTCTGTATATTATTCAATTCTTCTGTTTTAGCAGACCTCCTCTGACACCATGCCAGCAGGTGGAGGAGGGTCACTGCCTCACTACTGCCAAGTTGGGGTAGAAATCCAGGTTCCCCACTAGGCCTATGTTGACACCCTGGGGGAAGCAGGTGCCTCATTACTGGCCCCCATATGGCCTGCACTGAAAGCGCATGTGAGGTGGAGGGCTTGTAATACCCCTGGGAGGTTGTATGTATTTCCTATTGTTGCTGTAACAAATTACCACAAATTTAGTGGCTTAAAATAGCATACATTTATCCTCTTCCAGTTTTTTAGGTCAGGAGTCTGGTAGGGGTCCCACTGGACTAAAATCGAGGTGTCAGCAGGCTGTGTTCCTTTCTGGAGGCTCTGGGGAGAATCCATTTCCTGCTCATTTGGGTCATTGGCAGAATTCAATTCCTTGCAGTGGTAGGACTGAGGTCCCTGTTTTTCCTGCTGGCTGCAAGTTGAGGGCCATTCCCAGCTTCTAGAGGCTGCCACATTCCTTGGCTCGTGGCCCCCTTTCTCCAACTTCGAGGCCAGCAGTGGCAGGTCAAGTCCTTTTCACATCGCACCTCTCTAACCCATTGTGATGTTGTGATTTATAATAAGAAACGTATATTTTGTCCCTGGCCCTGTTTCTTGCACAGGGTTCCCAAAACCCTTGGAATTTCCTGTGATGAGCGTGATAAAGGTGTCTTTGGTTATGTTAAGGAGGGAGTCTTGGAAAGCACATAAGGATGGGGGCTGGTTGCCAGGGGAAGCAACCATGTGATTAGAGGGTTGGAACTTTCAGTCCCACCTCCTTGACCTCTGGGGAGGGGAGGGGGGCTGGAGGTCGAATCAATGACCAAGGGCCAGTGATTTAATCAATCATGCCTGTGTAATGAAGCCCCCATAAAAACCCAAAGGGACAGGGGTCAGAGAGCTTCTGGGTTGGTGAACACCTGCAGATGCAGGGAGAGTAGTGTGCCTGGAGAGGGCATGGAAGCTCCATGCCCCTTCCCACATACCTTGCCCTATGTGCCTTTTCCATCTGGCTGTTCCTGAGTTATATCCCTTTGCAATAAATTCGTTATCTAGTAAGTAAAATGTTTTTCTAAGTTCTGTGAGCCACTGTCAAGCTCAAGGTGCGGGGGGGGAGGCGGCGTGCATCGTTGGAACCTCCAATCTATAGCCGGTTGGTCAGTCAGAAGCCCAGGTAACAGCCTGGACTTGCGATTGGCATCTGAATTGGGGGCGAGGGGAGCAGTCTTGTAAGACTGAACCCTTAACCTGTGGAATCTGACGCTATCTCCAGGTAGATAGTGTCAGAATTGAGTTGAATTGTGGCACATCCATCTGGTGTCCGAAAACCGTTTGGTATGGGGAAAAAAACCCACACGTTGGAATTGGGTGCAGAATCGTTACCCAGTCTTCTGCTCCCACTCACACTTTTGGGAGCTCATGTCATTACATTGAGCCCACTCAGATAAGGCAGGAAAATCCCCCTATTTTAAGGTCAGCTCGTTAGCAACTTGAACTCCATCAGCAACGTTAATTCCACTTTGCCATGTAACATAACATATTCACTGGCTCTGGGGATTAGGGCATGAACATATTTGGGGAGCCATTATTTTGCCTACCGCAGCAGTGGTATAAGTCATGACTCTCCACTAGGCCTCTTCTGACATCATCCCATCGAGGAGGGTGAGGGGCACTTCATTTTTGCTCGGTGTGAATGAATGACCCGGCTTCTCGCCCGCCCTCTCTGACGTTACTTTTGCAGGGAGCGGGGAGGTTGGGGCACCTCCTTGCAGCCATGTGAGCATAGATATCTAAGCTCCCCATCTGGTGTTTGTTGGCAGTAGTAGGGGGGTGTGGCTACTGTTTTTCTATGGTGTTTGGCTAGAGCAGGACAGTTATTATCTAAAAGTTTTCTGTCTTGCTAGGCTGTCCCTTTCATTGATCCTTTGGCCAGTTAGAGCAGGCTTTTCTTCTCTGTGTCCATTGTCATTTCCAAGTTGCTGCCTTCTCTAGCACCCAGTCCAGGATGTATGAGGCAAAAATAAAACCCAGGGCACTTACCCCCCTGGTATTTTTCCCCCCTGAGGTGAGGAAGATTCTCCCTGAGCTAACATCTGTGCCTAAATCCTCCTCTATTTGGTACATGCGTCACCACCACAGCTTGGCCAATGACAAGTGGTGTAGGTCCGCACGTGGGAGCCGAACCTAGGCTACCAAAGCAGAGTATGCTGAACTTAACCACTAGGCCTCGGGGCCGGCCCTACATCCTGTTGTTTTACAGGTCCCAAGGTCCCTAGCTGGTCAGGCTTCTTCTCAATACCTTTCAGAGTCTTATTATATTTGTTTTATACATAATGTCTAGGAAGTTTAGCTGTACTTGGTGGGAGGAACAGGGAGAAGTGTATCTACTCCATCTTGTCCCAGAACTAGAAATGCATAGAATATTTTTAAAATATTATTTAAATTTTTACTAAATGTTCTTTCACTTTAAATTAAATTATATTTAAATTCTATGTAATTATTACAAAATAAAAAATATTTTAAGGTTTTTTTTTTTAACACTTGTTCCCTTCTTGTCTCAATGAGGGAGGCTAATGACAGAATTCAGGAGCAGGAGGCACCACCGTGAGCTGGTTGTGAACCAGGGAGACTGCACAGCAGGCAATGGATAGCACAGAGCACTTAAGAACTGTTCAGACTGGGCTCAGGGTTCAGAGGCCCCACTTGCTCACCAGTTGTGTGACCTGAGACAAATTCCTCAGCCCCTCTGAGCCCACTCATCTCTAGAATGGGCAAACAGTGCCTTCCCAGGGTGCCGACATGAGGAATAAATGGGTTATTGTATGTTTCATGGCCGGCACATGGAAAGCACTCACCCCAGTGGAAGTGTTGTATTTCATGATATTTACAAAACTTTAGAGAATTTTAGAGGACAGACCAGGTGGAAAGTGAATCACTTACCTTCCGGGGGAGTCTGTTAGGGTTCAGAACAAAGCAATTCTTCATACTCCTGTGACTTTGGACTCCAGGTACATTTCGGAAACTTGGAAATCGAGAGGTCCATTGGGTGTTTGTCTTTCTCGTCCCTGTAGTTAAAAGATGTAACCTCCTTGCCTCAGGGCAATGGGTACAACTGCAAAGTTAGTAGAAGACACTTCTGATTTAATCTTGGTGTCACCTCTCCCCATGCCTCACCAGAAGCACTCAACATTTCTTCACTTCCACAATCACTGTCTATACATTGAAGCTTCTATCCAGTGTACATCACAGTCCATAGGTGGCATTCCGTTATGCTGACTAACTAACTCCCTCTTTCAGAGGAGGAAGAACCTCATGATTGTCTAATCTGAACCCAAGAACTTCCCCTGCCTCGCTCTGATCTCCTTGAAACTCTTTTACAAGGCCCAGACATAGAAGTCTCTGTAGGCGGGTCACATCTCGAGACAGAACAAGGATATTTTCATGCTGGTTATGCAGTCGCCACTTCCCAAGAGGTTATAGAAACCAAGCTCCTTCCTGAAGTCAAGTCAGCACAAGTGGCTAAACTTATAGACTTGACTCGAGCCTGTCAGCTAGCAAGGGGTAAAAGAGCTAACACAGACATGGCAGCAGATAAGCTTTTCATGTGTTTCATGATTTTGTCATGCTATGAGAACAACACTTTTAACCTTTATGTCAGATGCCTTGCTCCTGCCCAAGAATTTGGATGTGATTAATCTGGAAGTTCATACTAGGGAACAAACCCATGAGGCAAAAGGAAACATTTTGGCTGACCACTATGCTAAAGAGGTTGTCCTCACTCAAGTTTGATTGGTTCAACAAGTTAAAGACACTCTAACTTCTAACTACTCTGGATCATTCCTTTGAAACCTTGAGCAAACTTTGATCACAAGCACCAGATACTGTAAAAATATATTGGGAGAAATCTGGTTATAACACCCAATTAGGTGGGTTATGGAGCCACGGAGATGGCTGCTCGGTCTCTCTACACACTCTAAAATGGAGCTTGGTGAAAAATTCGCACACTATGACCTATCACAGTAAACCAACTTGAAAATTACTCTGGGACATCATTGGTAAATTTTTAACTGGACCGCAGAGGGATGTCCCCAGTGCATGTTGCAACTACTTCCCTCTCTAGATTCAGGTTTCTATGAAAGGACTAAAATTAGGGATTTAAGAGGATGTAAGAAATCCTACCTTTGCTGGCTTCCCTGTTGCAAATGGGAACCATGTCACGTGCATATTCATGCACTCAGTCACTTACTCAACAAATACTTGCTGAGCACCTAATGTGTGTGTCTCATCCTGTTCTGGGGAGTAGAGATCCAGTGGTGAACAAGAGAGACCAAGTTCCTGCTCTCAGAAATTTACATTTCTGTTGGCAGGAGATAATAAAACATAAACACAAGAGACACTTTCAGACAAAGGGGCAATGGGATGGAATGTCACTAGTCATCGTACCATGCTTAGGGTGTTGAGGGACGTATGACATCTGAACTCAATCATAAATGACAAGAAGGGGACAGCCATATGAAAATCTGTAGTAAGAGTCAATTGTCAGGCGTGTCATAAGGGAGTGAAGTTGGCATGTTTTATGAACAGAACAAAATCCCATGGAACAAAACTCCATAGTGAACAAAGGGGAGAATGATAGGAGATGAGGTCCAAGAGACAGTCAGGGTTCTGATGACTCAGGGCCTTGTAGGCCAAGGTGGGTGGATTGAATTTTATTCTTAAAGAGAAGCCATTATAGGATTTTATGCCAGCAAGTGATAGGAACCAACTTAGGCTTTGGGATGGTCACACTGTCTTCCATGTGGAGAGAAGACTGTTGCTGGTCATGGCAGATATTGCCCCTTGCCCACACCAACAGTCATTATCTGCTCCCTCAGCTTTTGCCAGACGGTTTTCTGTCTGGGACAAAATACAGCATCCAAAAGTGTTGGGAGTGATTCTTTGAAATGCAGCTTAAGTGGAATTTACTCAGCTGAGAAGGGCACCTATTTTCCCTTTTGCATTACCATTTTCTTCAGGCACACAACATTGGCATGACGGCTGGAATTCTAGCAGCCACTCTGGATCATGATGGGACCCTGAGGTTTGAATCCTTGCACACGGGTGGTGTCACAGAAATATTGGTACCTCAGTCCTTCATGACTCTATGGAGCCTTCATACCTGCCCTGGGCTGGAAATTTCCAGACTTCTTTCATGTGAGAGAAAACAAACAAACAAACAAAAACCACCCCAAAACTTTTAATTTGCTTTAGCAATTATTGTGTGCCACCAAAGCTACTCAATACTAATGTAAGAGTATAAGCAAGGAGTCCAGTCTAGAAAGCTATTACAGTAATCCAGGCAAGAGAGGAGGGTGACTTTGGACAAGAGTGATTAGCCTTGGAGTTGGGGAAGAGTGATCCAATGCTAGCTATAATTTGAAGGTAGAGCCAACAGGATAATGTCAAAGATTGGATGTGTGGTGAATGACGGTAACATTTACTGAGACAGGGGAGACTTAGAGAGGAGCAAATGGTGTGGAAAATCAAGAGTCTTATTTTGGAATCGACAATTCTCTCGCAGATGCCTTGTATCCATGTGAAGATGTTGAGGAGGCATTTAGATATGCCTCAGGGCAGAGGTAGAACAAGAGGTAAAAATTTGGTGTTTAAGCCACAGGACAAGATGGTATCACCTAGGGAGGGTGTAGGTAGAGAAGAAGGCTGAAGATTGATTCCTGGGGCACCCTCATATTTAGATGTCCAGTGTGAGAGCAGGGGCCAGCAAAGCTGACTGAGGAGGAGGGACCAAGTGGGTGAGCAGAGGCAGGCTTACAGGAGCAAAGGTGGAGATGGAGGCAGGCAGATAGGGGCAAAGAGACAGACAGAAATGGATAAGACTGAGATACAGACAGAAACAGTCAGAGACAAGACAGACAGGGACAGAGACAGGCAGAAGAAGAGAGTCAGAAAGAGACAGACAGAAAGAAAGAGAGAATGAGAGTCAGACAGTCACACACACATGCGCCCCGCACACACGCACGTGCACACAGACACAGAGTGAAGGAGACAAACAGAAACAGAGGCAGACAGAGACAGAGGACGTCAGAAAGACAGATTGTCAGAGACTGTCAGACAAAGACAGTCAGAGACAGAGGCAGGCAGTAAAAGAGAGACAGAATGTGACAGAGACAGATGGAGACACACACACACACACACACACACACACACACACACACACACACAGAGGGCGAGAGATCCAACAATCCCTCCACTGCTAGACTCATCAGACTCACTTCCTATGAGTTTCAGCTGCTATCTCCCGTGCATTTCACAATCCACCGGTGTGGACTCTTTTATACTCCTTTCCCAGCTACCTTACTCCCTCTTCCAAAGGAGGGAGAACGTCATTTTCATGGGCTGAATTATGTCTCCCAAATTCATGGGTTGAAGTTCTAACCCCTAGTACCTCAGAATGTGACCATAATTGGAGATAGGGTCTTCATAGAGGTAATTAATCTAGAGTGAGGTCATTAGTGTGGGCCCTAATCCAATATGACAGGTGTCCTTAAAAGAAGAGGAAATTGGGAGACAGACATGCACAGAGGGAAGATGACACAAAGGCACAGGAAGAAGACAGCCATCCAAAAGCCAAGGACAGCAGCCTAGAGCAGATCCTTTCCTCATGGCCCTCAGAAGGAACCAGCCCTGGTGACACCTTGATCTCAGACTTCTGGCCTCCAGAACCTTGAGAAAGTAAATTTTTGTTGGTTAAGCCATCCAGTCTGTGGTACTTTGTTATGGCAGCCCTAGCTAACTCACTCATGATTGCCTAACCTTAACCCAAGAACTTTCCCTGGCTCACTCTGATCGCCCTGAAACTCTTTTATAAGGCCCAGACATAGAAGTCTCTGCAGGCAAGTCAAACCTTAAGACAGGACAAGGATGTTTCCCAGCTGGTCATGCAGTCACCACCTCCCAAGGGCTTATAGAATCCAATCTCCTTCCTGAAGTCCAGTCAGAGCAACTAGCCAAACTTGCGTACTTGACTCGAGCCTGTCAGCTAGCAAGGCACAGCATGCTGTGGTAGCATAGGCACAGCAGCAGATATGCCTTCGGAGTGGTTCATGATTCTGGCATGCTCTGGAAACAATTGAGGTTTCTTTCCTAGCTGTCACTTCTACTCCCATTAAGCATGGTCAGCAAGTTTGAGCTTTACTAGATGCCTTGCTCCTTCCTAAGGAATGACATGTATTTAAGCTGAAAGCTCGTACTAGGGAACACACCCATGAGACGAAAGAACACACTTTGTCTGACCGCTATTTTAAAGAGGCTGCTGTCACCCAAGCCCAATACAAAAGCGAAAACAAAAACTTGCACGCTGTGACCCATGAGGTAAATGGACTTGAAAATTATTCTGGGACAATATTGGTGGGAAAATTTTGATTGGATAGAAGAGGATATCTCCAGTGCATATTGCACCCGCCAGATTCATAAGCCTAGAAAATCTGTGAAAGTGGGACGTGGACAGGAACCACAGCCTCAAGACCTTTCGAATATTTGCAAATGGAATTTACACAACTCGCCCCGTTTCTCTGCCTTTCCTCTGGATGTCTAGAAGCTTCCACGTGCCAAAAGGCAACAGTTCTGACCTTGGCTAAGAAATCTATTATATTTTTGTGTTTCCTACTTGGGGAATACCTAATTTATTTTTCAAGTGACAGAGGTATTCGTTTTCCTGGGACCAGCATTAAAGAACTTTGTTAGGTCTTACCCATTGGCCCAAAGCTACACTGTCCTTACCATCCTTAATACTCCCAGGGGAGGGGAGAGGGAAAACATGTATGTGTAACCCATGGTACTACTTTAAAATTAAAACTTGCTAAACTCTCTGAAGACTTAGAACCACCATAGCATAAGGTATTTCCGTTGGTATCAATGGCCATCCAGTCATCTCCCTCTGCCAATCACAGATTTTCACTTTATGAATTTGTCACAGACAGACAAATGAGATTGGACATAATGTCCTCTGTCTTAGACTCCACTTTGTTGCAAGCAGATATGGCCAAATTCTGTAAGGGACTAATGCCATACACTCAGATTTATCCCTAATAGGTATAAGCCACCTTTCTGAAGGAGCTGTCTTCTGAGCATGCACACAACTTAAAACCAGAAAATTTTGTCTCCTGGGAGAGATGTCAACAACAACAAAAAATCCACTCTGGAGCCTCATTGGACGGGCCCTTATTAAGTTGCTCTTTATCAGCAGCACTGCAGTCAAGCTACAAGAAATAGATCTTTGGGTTCATGTTTCCAAGCTAAGAAAACCTCTACCTCAGACTGATTGTATTTCTACTTTAACCAGGAACTTTAAACTGAGGGTTTCTCGGAACACCTCCGGTGCATTCAACTCCAAGAAGGAGACAGCTTTACCAAGAAAATCAAAACAAGCAGACGACCTTGGCGAGTGAACACCTGCCACCCAAGACAATAGAATAAGATCTTTGTTTCAACTTCATTACCTTGTTTTATATCCTGACTCTGCTACTCATTATTTACATCCTTAAGCCTGAATTTGTGCAGCTCTGCAGAGTCACCTCCAAGTGCCAATCAAGAAGATGTTTCCCAAACTCCTCATCATGATGTTTCTGCTTCCTCTCCTTATCCTTTCTCTTCCTGTCCCTTTCATTTCCTCTCCTTTCTCAGACACACAAAACCTCTGGCATTTTCTAACACAGGTCTACAGTTATGAAGTTAATGTCACTTATGATTGCTGCTTTGGCTCACCCTTGCTGCGGGCTCTGTGGTCCGTTTGCAAATACCTGTCCTCTACTCTGCTGGGAATCTCTCTCTCATCACCACTGCAGCTTAGGATGCAACCCCTCCTGAGAAAGGACAGCAACAATAACTTCCATTAGAAACACTCCTTAAACTATATACCCTCAGAGAGGAGAGTCTTGGTTTTTAGACATGTATCTTGGGTCTCTAATCCCAAATTTATGGGATTAGTTTGCTGTGATGAGACCTTCCTGATAGAAGGCCCTACTGAAGGAGGAGCCTAGCCATAGTCTAGCTCAGGCAGAAAACTATATCTCCTCTCTGACGAGTTTCTATATACCCTGGAGAGCCCCAAATGACTCGTATTTACTTTGAGGCTCAAATGCCTACTGGTGTTCCTCTACCAATGAGATGGTATTCTGTTTCCTTGCTCAGCATTTTCCCTTTTAAAACATTTAATCTTGCCAGTTGAATCACTATGTTGTGTCTTTAGGTCAGCGCTAAACCCTCACTGCCAAACCAGAAGAGTAATCCGTGGTTAGGGGCAGGTAGACCCCTCTGAGAAACATCGATTATCAGCTGATGAAGAAAAGGAACTGTGTGAAGAAGCCAATAGACTAGGCATCAGTTTCGAGGGACTCATCACCACTTGGAATGGATCTTATGCTGCAGTTATCACCTGAGGGTTGCCCTCTGGACTACATAATCACATAGTGGGTGTATGTAATCTCCGAGTATTCCATGTCATCAACTATGAAGTTACGTGAGCCACCAATGATACCGTTATAAATATTGACATATGTGCTTGGTAAATGCAAAGACTCCAGAAGGCTGTCTTCCATCATCAACTGGCATCATCCTGGCACCAGGGAAGGAACATGCGCAGTCATTGGTGAGGACTGCTGCAAGTGGAGTCCCAGAAACCTTTAGCGTGTCTTTTCTGTGGGTTAACACATCTGGGAAGGTAACTAAAACAATAAGTGAATGATATCGTCCTGACCTCTGGGACATTGTTTCAGATGGCAGAGGGTGGAACATCTTTTCCTACATATTCCAAATAGGGCTGCAGTCCTCCTTACACACTTTTTTCCTTCGAGGGCTAGTGAGCCCTCATTAAGTCAGTCCTATCACATCTAATCAAGAGCAGTAATACCAAGCAGATAATCCAAGCCATGATTAAGGAAAACAAAAGACCAAAGAACAAGCTTCTTCCACCTCTGCTCAAGAAATTCCTTTCACTCTAGCTCTTGAACAGTCTTGCTGATCTATACATCCTCTTCTAGATGGGCCAGTGATGAAAACAGAATTCGTTTTGGCCAAGGGGACAGTAAAAGGACTAAAACAGGCGTAATAAAAGGCCCCAGTTTCCCCCTTTCCTTCTTCCTTTCTCCTTCCTTTCTTTCTCTTTCTTTCTTCTTTCTTTCTTCTTTCTTTCCTTCCTGCCTTCCTTCCTTCCTTCCTTCCTTTCTTTCCTTCTTTCTCTTTCTTCTGTCTGCCTGTCTGTCTGTCTGTCTGTCTGTCTCTCTCATTTTTTGCTCTCTACTTCCCACACTCTGTAAACTTTGGCTAGAAGATAAACTTCAAGACTTTAAAAACAGTTCTCAGAAAATACTGTTCTGTTTTTCATTGAGATGTCACCAATGACCCTAAACAAAGAACACAAAAACAAGAACGACCTCCAACTACGAGTTGCAGTTAAAGTAGAAAACTGCTGCCTAATCCAGAACAGCAAGAACAGCTATCCCACTACCCTATAAAACTTTGACCTTGCCTAAATTGAGGAGTCACTCGCTCTTCATTTGCTCCCTGAGGTAAATCTGTGGAATGAAGCCTCTAACCTCTATTTGAATCACTTAAACTGTTTTCTTGTAACAGATCTTCAACCTTAATCCAGCAATGCCCCTACTTGATTAGTTTAATAAAAGAAACATATGCCCCAAAAGATTTATGGACAAAGACATCCACTATAATCTTAACTTTAGTAGCAATAAATAGGGAGGTAGTTAAATAATTATAGTAAAAACATTTGATGGATTTTTAGGTATCCGCAAAATTGTTTTTCATTGTATTTAATGATAAAAGAGTATTATAAAATTCTTTCTATTCCAAAAGGTAGTGTAAACAATAAGTTTGTATACGTTCATACGTGTTTTATGGAGAAAATGGAGTGAATGAAATACACTAACATCTTTGCAGGTATTTTCTCTGGGCAAAGAGATTCTGGGTGATGGATACATTCGCCTTAATGCTTCCCCAAATTTTCTAATTGCCGCAATACATATACTGAGGACGGAGAGAAACTCTCACAGGAACTCACACAATGTCAGGAGTTCCCCTCCCCAGAATCAGAATCACAGCATCCAAACTGCCAGTAAAGTTGGCCCAGGTATGATTTCCTGCGTGTACATAAATTTCTAAACTCAGTCTTTGGGTGAAGGTCTACATTTAGAGAAGGAAGGCCACAAGAGAAGAGAAACGTTGTAAAGAGACTGAATGAAACACAGAGAGAATTCCTTTAGGATGCAGGCCAGACTTTTCCACAAACATGACCACAGGCCCACAAACACTACTTTTGACTAGTTTCTAGTCTCACAACCAGGTGAGATTGCGGAAAGGCTAAGAAGAGTAAACCATATAATCGAGCTAGGCCAATTAAAACTATACACGGGGACTATGCTTCTGGTCAATATAAAATGACAACACAAATATGCATCCCTGTAATATTAATAATAGGAAACAACCTGTGTTCAACAATGTAATATGACTAGGAGTGGGCAGGGAAGAGGCTGCTATAGGAGTAATTAAACCTACATATTACAATATGTCCCAATAAACAAGCCAAAAATCTTTTAAAGGGAGGGCAGGATATGAGCAGATGTGAGAAGTACAAAGGCAATAAATTTTCAGCGTTCATACAGGGCAGCCAGTATATACTGTTTTGTTTCTGACATCAACTGAGAATTAGAGATATAAACAGACATTCTCAACTTTTGCATACATTAGTAACACCCAGAGGGCTATGTGAAAACTCCGATTGTTATGTTTTAGAGTTTCTGATTCAGTGAGTCTGGGACAGGTACTGTAAATTTGAATTTCTGACAAGTTCCCAGGTGATACTGATGCTGCTGGTACTGCTGGGAAACCCACTGGCCTAAAGACACCAAGAGCGGAGATAAAGACAGGATGAGTATCTTACAAGCGGGCAGAACAGGTAAAGAGAAAATTGGCAAATGCACCAACCATATAGAAAAGCATAGGAAACAAAAGAAAATGCAAACATACATAATATAACGTGATACGATATAATAAGATGTGTGGGTTTCTTAACTAGCTGGAATATAGCAGGAACATGGGGAAAGGACAAAGGGGCAAAAAGCTGTTTGTTTGTTTGTTTGTTAGTTCATTCATTTTTCTCAGGAAGGGGGTTCTGGAATAATGCATTGGTCAGAACTTTGTCACAATGCAAAAAGCCTGCTCCGGATGGTGTTCAAAGCCGCTATACTGGATGAGCCCTCCATGGGGTGAGAGTAGCTAGAGAAGTGAAGAAGTCTAAAGGTGGAGCTCAGGGCCAACCACATTTAGAGGTCAAGAAGAGGAAGACCAGCAAAATCTGAGCAGGAGCAGTCAGTGACGTAGGAGGAATACCAGGAAAAGGTGGTTTTCTAGAAGCCAAATAAAGAAAAAGATTCAAGGAGGAAGGGGTGATCAGTTGTCTCAAATGCAGCTGAGAGGGTCAGGTAAGACGAGGACTGGAGAAATGGCAATTAGATCTAGCAACGTGGAAGTCGTCTGTGACCTTGATACAAACGGTTTCAGTGGAGTATTGGGGAGAAAGCCTGAATGGAGTATGTTTACATGAGAACGGGAGGAAAGGATTTGGAGACAGTGAATATAGACACGTCTTTGAGGGATATTTGGCAGGAAAGGGAGGAGAAAAATGGTGTGGTAGCTGGAGGGGTAAGTGGGAGAAGTTGCAGCACGTCTGTTTACAATGAGAATGATAGAAAAAAGAAGGAAACTTGCTGATATGAGAGAGTGGGGTGGGAGGGTTTCTGCAGCAATTTCCTTGAGAAATTGAGAAATTGTCAGGTATGAATGGGATCTAGTGCATGAGTGAAATAGAATGGCTTTAGATAGAAGGCCTAATAGAGTTCATCTGAAAAACAGGAGGAAGGGCAGAGTATTATGGGCACAGGTGGAGTGGCATAGCAGTGGGAGCTTATGGAAGTTATCCTCTTATTGCCTCTATGTTATGAGTGAAATGGAAAACAAGGTCACTGGCTGTGAATGAGGGTGGAGAGAAGTTGATGGAAGTATGAGGAGAGAGGAAAAGGTAGGAAAGGGTCATTCAAGAGAGTGAGAGAATGAATGAGCTAGGGTATTGGTTCTCAACTCCAGCTTCACATTAGAAGCACCTGGAGAAATATAGGGGTCTAGTTTCACTCTGTTACATGTAAATATCCAAGTTTCCTGGCACCATTTATTGAAGAGACTGCCCTTTCTCCAATTGAGTATTCTTGGCTCCCTTGTCAAATATTAGTTGGCTGCTAAACTTATGGTGGTAATCATTTTACACTATATGTAAATTAAGTCATAATGCTGTACACTTTAAACTTACACAGTGCTGTATGTCAATTATGTCTAAATAAAACTGGAAAAAGATAAAAATTAAAAAAAAAACCAGAAAGAATCTCCTGGAAAGCTGTTCACACTTTGGGGTACCAATTAATGCAGAATTTCTAAGGGTAGAGCCAGGGCATTGGTATTACTAAGAGCTCTGTATCATATTCTAATATTCATCCAGGATTGGAAAGAACTGGACTAGGGAAATGTAGTATTATTGCCAGACAACTTGAGAGACCCACTTGAGGTTCGTGGTCATGGATTTCAGGTGGTACCATTTAGCATGGTTGTGTCTTTCTCCAGCTACATTCAGCTGAAGACTGGAGGACTGCAAGTTTTAAGTAGGTAGAGAGTTGATTTAACCAAAACTGACCTTTAGTGAGAGAAAGAAGGGGGTGGGGTGGGGGGTTTGGGGGAGAAGAAGAGGGAGAGGGAGAAAAGCAAAGGATTTGAGGTTATATGTAGGTAGGAGGGGTACTATAATAATGGATCAAAGGGAAATGAGGGTAAGGAGGGAAATGAGGACATGAGAAGGTTGAGGGACAGTAAAAAGGTTGTAGGGTTACTGGATAGTCGGTCCCACTGGGGTTGGGTTGTAGGACTGCCAGTTTCAAGGTGCTTGTGGAAATGGGCTGGAGAGAGGAAGTATCTATTAGGAGAGCATAATGCTTGAAATTGAGATGATAGAGGGTTTTCAGTTATTGTCGATGACACATTCTGGGAAAATATTCTCCAAAGAGAAATAATTCCCACCCCTAGTGCATGTTTTAGAAATTTGTATGGGCATTTTTGCATGTCAAAGGATGGGGGCATTATTGGCACTCAGTGTGCCAGAATCAGGGATGTGCAGGACATCCCCACTTGCGGAAGGATGTCCCAGACAGCATGATCATCAAATCACCTACTGAACATTTATTGAGCTGAACAAGCCATTTGAAATCAGCTCAAGGTAGAAACTAACTCCATTTTACGTATAACCACAAATTATACATTTTGCATAGTTTTAATATAGACTGGCTTTTCTGTCTTATATATGGAATGATCATGTAAATTGAGGGATCATTGTATTTTGTTTTTCTCTCAGAGCTTTACCAATAATTGCTCATCCTTTCAGAAAATCATATCTCTGAAAGCAACTGCAACTTGTGGTGTTTGAGTGGCTGATACAACACACCCGATTTAATACGTTTTTGAAATTCACAGGAATTTTGTGAATAGGTACAGGAATAAACTTTTTTGTCCCTCATTTCAAATTGGGTAAAATAATAGTACCTACCTCATAGTGTCCTTGTGAGGATGTATTGTGCCCAAACTAGTCAACACTTACAACAGTCCTTGGCTAATAGGAAGCACTCAGCAAGTGTTACCTATTATTTCTCTCATCATCATCATCGCCAGCACCATCACCATCACCATTGTCATCATTAATTTAGAGATCCAGAAGTCACAGGTTATTTTGGAGCTTGTGGCAGACACTACTCCAAGATGAGAAAATCTCTTCATGTATTCATTTGCCTCCTCAAGCCTCTTGTGCACCAAGGAGGCCAGCCTGAGTATCATCAGCTGGTGTCTCTTACATAGAAAGCGTATGAAGAGGCCCAATGTCAAGATGATATAAGGGAAAGTGCCAGAAAGAAGAGCATGGGACAGGTCTGATGTATACTCCAGCCTCCTCAAATCACTGGTGTATGTCCTGAGAAGGCTCAAATTTTACTGATCTCAGAGTTCACGTCATTCTACTCCCTTCTGCAGGTTTTCTTGGATGCCAGTTTCCTATGAAAAGTATCTCCCTGTGCTTAGAATGATTTACTCAACCCCCCTCTTTTCCTGGAGAGCGTCTATCCCTCCTTCAAACCCAAATTAAGGATGACTTCAGTGAAAAGGGAAGAGGAAGGACCTCTGGGAAATTATCTCCTTTTTAAAAGTAATGAGAAAACTGGCAAAAACTGTCAGCATGAACACTTATCAGAACTCAGGAAAACAACCAAGTGCTTGAAAAAAATCCAGGAGGATTCATTTTTTAAAAAATGGCTGAATATTAAAAGAACAGCAAGCTTTCTGGTGTTCTAACTTGCCCTATTTCCACTCTTCTCCCAACTTCATGGTAACTTTGAGAAACGACAGCCTGAAATTGCAGTGATCACCAGCAGCCTGGTAGCCACCAGAGGGGACAGAACAGGAGGATTGGAGTTCCATCAAAGATCCATTCCCAGAGAATTGTTATTATTTGACCTGTCTGGTGGCTCCCTGGAAGACCCCACTCACAACGTTATCTTTATTTGACCTGACTCAGAGCTCCAATGGGCAATGCTTTTTCCCCAGGGGCAATTGTCAAAAACCACTAGACACAATTGTTTATGATCACAACTGCCTCTGGCAGTGGATAAACAGTTGGAGAAAACAATAGGCTAACCAAAAAGCTAAAAGGAAAATCAGGAAATTGAGGCGTCCAGGTGGGGCCTTGATAAGATCCTACACATTCCTAGGAATGTGGAAGGCCATGCATAGGGTTGTGCCTGCATTCAGGAAAGATCCGGGAAGATCTTAAGCGCCCTATTCAGACTGGCCTTGAAGCCCTGTGCAAGGAGGAAGTGGAGGCTAAGGCAGAGCTGTCAATTGACTGGCTGAGGGTTGAAGGCTTGTCCCAACATGTACACGGAGCCCCTTGGCAGACTGAGAGACTTACTGATTCCAGGCATTTAAGGAAATCTCTGTCCAATTATTAGCTGGCCACTGACTAGCCAGGCAGAGACTTCAGTGGCCACACATGACAAAGAGTAAAGACTTGACATAATTACTTCAGAAAATCATTAAACAGATAGAACTATAACAACAATATCAACAACAACAACCTGGGTGGGTGGGGAGCAGAAATCTGATTTCCAGAGTTGCCACAATATATTACATAATATGTCTGCTCTCCAAGAAAAAAAGTCAGGAAACATACAATGAAACAAGAAAATAAATCCCAAACACAGGAAAATGATGTAATCAATAGAACCCGTCTCTGGGGAAGCCCAGAAATTGGACTTACTAGCCAAAGACTTAAATCTTCTATTTTAAGGTGTGCAAAAAACTGAAGGAAAGAGGGTGGCTTCAACAAGGTAGCATAATAGGAGTTTCCAGCACTTGTACCCTTCCAGAAACATCAATTTGGAGAACTATCCACATGCAAAAATACTTTCTCAAGAGCTAAGGATTCCAGGTGAGGGCTTACAGCAACTGGGTGGAGCACAGAAATAAGAAAAGGTGCATTGAGGAGGGTAGGAAAGACAGTTTCACATTACCTCCAGCACCCCTTCCTCAAACCTGGGCAGCCCAGTGCAGAGAGAGACACTCTCCCTGTGGCGGGGGGGAGGATGAAGTGAGCACCTGACTTCACTGTGTACCCCTGCACCAGACCCATACAAGCACCAGGCCAGCCCCTGGGGCCTCAGGCTCCCACCAGCCAACTCCCACAATCCAGCCTACATACTCTCCCCAGCACCAGCCTGACTCGCATGGACCCAAGCTCCAGGCAGGTTCTTGTAGCTTCAGGCTCGTAGCCTGCCCCGGGGCTGAGCCAGCCATCAGGGACCCAGTTGGCAGGCCCACCCACAAGCCTGCCTGCAGAAAATACCAGAGAGACACCTGGAATCTCTGGACAGGCTGGCTGGTGAAGGGCTTTCCCTGCCAAAGCCAGCGTATAACGACTGGAAGAGATGGCAGCTTCTCCAAATGAGCAGACACCAACACAAGGCCAGAAAGATCACAAATAATCAAGGAAACATGACACCACCAAGGAAACTAATAAAGCTCCAATAACTGACCTTAAAGAAGTGGAATCTATGAATTGTCTGAGGAAGTATCAAGAACAATCTTCCTAAAGTAATTCAGTGAACTAAAAGAATACACAGACAGGCAATTAAATGAAATTAAGGAAACAAGACATGAACAAAATGAGAAGTTCAACAAGGAAATAGAAACCATTAAAATGAAACCAAACAGAAAACTGAGTTAAAGGGTACAATGACTGAACTGAAGAATTCAATAGAGAGCTTCAACAGCAGACTTGATGAAGCAGAAGAAGAATCAATGAACTCAAAACTCTTCCAAAATTATCCAGCCAGAGGACTGAAAAGGAAATAAAAAAAGAATGAGAAAGAATTATGAAAGCCTAAGCCCATTATTGGGTACCATTAAGAGAAATAATCCACACACTATTGGAGTCCCAGAAGGAGAAAAGAGGAAGAAAGGGGCAGAGAGCTTATTTAAAGAAACAGTGGCTGAGAATTTGCCAAATCTGGGGAGAGATTTGGATATCCAAGTTCATAAAACTCATAGGTTCCCAATAAGACTCGTTCCAGAAAGGTCTTCTCTAAGACACATTAGAGTAAAAATGTCTAAAATAAAAAACAAAGATAGACTCTTGAAAGCAGCAAGAGGGGAAAAAAAAGAACCCTCACATACAAGGGAACTCCCATATGGCTATCAGTGGATTTTTCAGCAGAAACCTTGCAGGCCAAGAGAGACTGGGAAGATGTATTCAAAGTGCTAAGGGAAAACACTGCCAAACAAGAATATTTTACCCAGCAAAGTTGTCCTTCAGAAATGAAGGGGAGATAAAGGCTTTCCCAGACAAACAAAAGCTGTGGGAGCTCACCACCACTAGACCTGCCCTACGAGAAATATTAAAGGGAGTTTTTCAAGTTGAAATGAAAGAATGCTAGTTAGTAACATGACAACATATGAAAGTATAAAACTCAGTGTACAGGTAAGACTATAGTCAAATTCAGAAGGCTAATACTGTCATAGTGGTACATAAATCACTTTTAACTCTAGTATGAAAGTTAAAAGACAAACATATTAGAAATATCTAAAGCTACAATAATGTGTCAATGGATACACTGTACACAAAAGATGTAAATTCTTACATCAATAACATAAGATGTAGGGTGAAGAGAAGTTAAAGTGTAGAGTTTTTGTATATGGTAGAAGCTAAGTTATCAGCTTAAAATGGACTATTATATCTATGAGATGTTTTATGAAAGCCTCATGGTGCTCACAAAGCAAAACACCTAGAGTAAATAAAAGAGAAGGGAATCAAAGCTTACCACTATGGAAAATCATCAAATCACAAAGGAAGACAGCAAGAGGGGAATAAAGGAACAAAGGAACTACAAAAGAGCCAGAAAACAATTAACAAGATGGCAAGAGTAAGTGTTTATTGATCAATAATTATTTTAAATGTAAATGGATTAAGTTTTGCAATCAAAAGACAAACGGTGGCTAAATGGATGAAAAAAATAAATAAAGAACAAAACCCAACTCTGTGCTGCCTGTAAGAGATTCACTTCAGCTTTAAGGACACACACAGGCTGAAGGTGAACGGATAAAATGAAGATATCCCATGCAAATGGTAACCAAAAGAGAGAAGAGGTGGCTCTACTTCCGTTGGACAAAAAAGACTTTAAGTCAAAAACTGTCGAAGAGACAAGGAAGGTCACTATAAAAGATAAAGGAACCAATTCACCAAGCAGATGTAGCAATTGCAAATATGCATGCACCCAACATCAGAGCACTTAAACATATAAAGCAAATATTTACAAAACTGAAGGGAGAAATAGAGTGCAATAGAATAATAGTAAGGGACTCCAATACCCTACTCTCAACGATGGATATATCATCCAGACAGAAAATCAATAAGGAAACAGCAAACTTGGACGACACTATAGACCAAATGGACTTAACAGACATATACAGAACATTCCAACCAACAGCAGCAGAACACACATTCTTCTCAAGTGAACATGTAACATTCTCCAGGATAGATCATATGATAGGCCACAAGACAAAACAAGTCTTAACAAATTTAAGAGGATTGAAATCATATCCAGTATATTTTCCAACCAGAGTGGTAATAAAACTAAAAATCAGTAACAGAAGATAAGCTGGAAAATGCACAAATATGTGGAAATTAAACAGCACTCTCCTGAACAACAAATGAACCAAAGAAGAATTCAAGGGGAATATTAAAACGAAACAAAACAAAACAACCTTGAAGCAAATGAAAATGGAAATGCAACACACCAAAAATTATGGGCTGCAGCAACAGCAGTTCTAAGAGGAAAGTGTTACAGCAATAAATGCCTATATTAAGAAGAAGAAAGATCTCAAACAAACAACCTTATTTTCTACCTCAAGAAACCAGGAAAACAACAACAAACGTAGCCCTACGTTAACAGAGGAAGAAAACAACAAAGATCAGAACATAAATAAATGAAACAAAGACTAGCAAAACAATAGAAAACTTGATGAAACAAGATTTGGTTTCTTGAAAAAATAAACAAAATTGACAAACTTTTAGCTAGACTAACTAATAAAAAAGAGAAGGTGCAAATAAATAAAATCTGAAATGAAAGAGGAGACAATACAACTGATAAGGCATAAATACAAAGGACCATAGTAGACTACGATGAGCAATAATACACCAGAAAATTGAATAACCTAAAAGAAAATGACAAAGCTCTGCAAACATACAATCTACCAAGACTGAATCATGAAGAAATGGAAAATCTGAATAGACCTAAAACTAGTAAGGAGGTGGAGTCCATAATCAAAATTCTCCCAACAAAGAAAATCCCAAGACCAGATGGCTTCACTGGTGAGTTCTACCAAACAGTTAAAGATGAATTCATGATAATCCTCCTCAAATCCTTACAAAAATTAATTGAAAAGGAGGGAACACCGCCAAACTCATTTAATGAGGGCAGCCTCACCCTGACACCAAAGCCAGACGAGGACAACACAAAAGAAGAAAATCACATGCCAATATCCCTGGTGAACATACATGCAAAACTCTTCAGGAAAATACTAGAGATCCAAATTCAACAGCACATTAAAGTGAGCATACACCATGATAAAGTGGGATTTACCCCTGGGATGCAAGCACAGCTCATCATACGAAAATCAATAAATGTGATACACCACATTACCAGGGAGAAGGATAGAAATCATATCATCATCTCAATAGATGCAGGAAAACTATTTGACAAAATTCTACATCCTTTCATACCTGTCATAATAATAACTCTCAACCAATCAGGTATATAAGGAATGAACCTAAACATAATAAGGGCCATATACGACAAGCACACATCTAACATCATAATCAATGATGCAAATCTGATAGCTCTTACTCTAAGATCAGGGAAAGAAAAAGGTGCCCAGCTCACCACTTCTATTCAATATAGTACTGGAAGTCCCAGCCAGAGAAATTAGACAAGAAAAAGAAATAAAAAGCATCCACGCTGGAAAGGAAGAAGTAAAATTGCCTTTGTTTGCAGGTGACATGGCATTCTGTATAGAAAGTCCTTAAGACCACACCAAAAAAGGTGAGGACTAATACATTAATTCAGTGTAGTTGCAGGATACAAAATCAACATGGCACAATCAGTTGTGTTCTATACACTAAGAATGAAAGATATGAAAGAGAAATTAGGAAAGTAAACACATTTGCAATAACAATAAACACATCAAAAACAATAAAATACTTAGGAACAAATCTAACCAAGCAGGTGAAAGACTTGCACACTGAAAACAATAAGACGTTGCTGAAAGAAATTGAATAAGGCACATATAAACGAAAAGATTATCCCTTATACTTGGATTGGAAGAGTTAATATTGTTAAGATGTCCATACCACCCAAAGCCGTCCATGCAAGATTCAATGCAATCCCTATCAAAATTCCAATGGTATTTTTCACAGAAAAAGGGAAAACAATCCTACAATTCGTATGAAACCACACAAAAATAAACCTCGAAAAGCCAAAACAATCTTCAGAAAGAAGCACAGAGCTGGAGGCATCACACTCCCTGATTTCAAACTACATTACAAAGCTATAGCAATCAAAACAGGATGGTACTGGCATACAAACAGACACCTAGACCAATGGAACAGAATAAAGAGCCCAGAAATAAACCCAACTATTCCTTAACAAGTGCACCAAGAACACATGATGGGGAAGGGATTGTCTCTTCAACAAATTGTTTTGGGAAAACTGGATCTCCAGATGCAGAAGAATGACGCTGGACTCCTACCTTACACCACTCACAGAAATTAACTGGAAATGGATTAAAGACAAATGTAAGACCTAAAATCATAAAACTGCTAGAAGAAAACACAGGGAAAAAGCTCCTTGGCGTCGTTCTTGGCAATGATATTTTGGATGTGACACCAAAACCTAGAGCAACAAAAGCAAAACTAAGCAAGTGGGACTGCATCAAACTAAAAAGTTTCTGCACAGCCAAGGAGACCATCAACAAATGAAGAGGTAACTTATGAAATGGGAGAAAATGTTTTCAAACCATATATCTAATAACAGGCTAATATCTAAGATGTTTAAGGAACACATACAATTCAATTAGATGCAAACAAATAACCAAACTAAAACATGGACAGAGGACTCAAACAGACAGTTTCGCAATGAAGATATAGAAATGCCAACGTGTGCACAAAAAGCTACTCAACATCATCAATCATCAGGGAAATGCAAGTCAAAACCACAATTAGATACCACTTCATATCTGTTAGGATGACTATTATCAAAAAGACAAGAGAGAGTTAATGCTGGTGAGGATGTGGAGAAAGGGGAACCTTTGTACACTGTTGGCAGGAGTGTAAATTGGCACAACTATATGGAAAACGGTATGAAAGTGTCTCAAAAAATTAAAAGCATAACTGCCATAAGATCCAGCAATCCAAATTCTGGGCATATATCCAAAAGAAACAAAATCAGTATCTCGAAGAGACACCTGCACTCTCGTGTTGATTGCAGTATTATTAACAATAGCCAAGGTATGGAAACAACCAAAGTGTCTGTAGATGGATGAACGGATAAAGAAGATGTAGTATATGTATACAATGGAATATTACTCAGCCACGAGAAAGAAGGAAATCCTGCCTTTTGCAACAAATGGATCAACCAGACAAACTAGGATTTCACTTATATGTGGAAGCTAAAGTAAAAAAAAAATGTTGAACTCATGAAAGCAGAAAGAAGAATGGTTGCTACCAGGGCTGGGGGTGCAGGTGCAATGAAGAGATGTTGGTCCGAGGTTACAAATTTTTGGTTATAAGATGAATCATTCCTGTACAGCATGGTGAATATGCTTGAAATTTGCCAAGAGAGTAGATTGCAAGTGTTCTCACAAAAAAGAAAGGGAGAAAAGGTCACTATGTGAGATGATGGATATGTTAATTAACTAGATTGTGGTAATCATTTCACTATGCATTTCTACGTCAAATAATCAAATTGTACACTTTAAATACATACAATTTTATTTGTTCATTATACTTCAGTTGGGGGGGTTAAAAACATCAAACAGGAATTCCATAGTCAGCGAAATTATCATTCAAAAATGAAGGCGAAATGAAAGCATTCCCTGACAAACAAAAACTGAAGGAGTTCATCGGTAGATCTGTCCTAAAGTGTTACTAAAGGGGGTCTTTCAGGCTGAAGTGAAAGGACTTGAGAGAGCATACCGAAGCCTTATGAAGAAATAAAGATCACTGGTAAAACTAACTACATAGATAAATGTAAAAGCCAATATAGTCTTGTTTCTGGCTCTTAAATTCTCTTTCTGTTTGCTATGTGATTTATAAGATAAAAGTATAAAACACTAATTATAAATGTATGTTAATGAACGTGAAATATACGCATGCAAAGATATAATTTGTGAAAAAAATATACTTGGGGGCAGCTATTTAGGAGCAGTGTTTTCTCATGCTATTGAAGCTAAGCTGGTATCAATTCAACTAGCTCGTTATTAAATTAGGAAGATGATTGTAATCACCACGATAATCACTAAGGAAATAGCTAAAAAAATATTTACAGAGAAGGAAACAAGGAGGGAAGCAAAACAGTACAATTAGGGAAAAAAATCAAACAAAAGAGAAGGCAGTGTTGGAAAAATTCAGGAATGAAAGACATAGGAAACAAATGGCTAAATGACAGAAGTGAAGTGCTTACTTATCAGTAATCACTTTAACCATGTACAGACTTCTGCTTTCCGGTCCA
Source organism: Equus przewalskii (assembly GCF_037783145.1). Classification (NCBI taxonomy): domain Eukaryota; kingdom Metazoa; phylum Chordata; class Mammalia; order Perissodactyla; family Equidae; genus Equus; species Equus przewalskii. The sequence goes on from NW_027226876.1 coordinate 68,090, forward strand.
GCATGTCCATCTTAACAACAAGTAAAAAGCTGAACAAAGTGCAAAAACCAACAAGTCTTCTTAGATCCATAGAAGATTTGAGATCACAAAGCAAACCACTGGCCCCCAAGTTGCAGAGATGGACAAACTAATACAGAGAATCACAGAAACCCATGAGCTGATGTATTCTCGAGAACCAGTGGTAGAGCAGGAAAACATAAGTTGTAATTGAGGAATTGATGGAGGCTCAGTGTGGGTAAGTCTGAGAGATGAAAATTCCAGCAAGACCCATTCATCAGAGGGCCCCCACGCACTTGTGTGTATTACCTCCAGGAGCTCACCAGGTTTTTACAGTGAGTACTGAAGAAAAATCCCCTCACGCTTCTGGCAGGGGAAGGGAAAAGGAACTATTTGAAATGCACCAGAACATGTCTGTTTTTCTTAACAAGATCTGTCCTTAAGAGAACCTTAAAGGAACCAGAGTCTAACTGAACTGCAGGAAGGGAAATACCCAACTCCAACCAGCTCTAGCCCTCCAACCAGCTCTAGCCCTCCATGTGGAGAAAGTGAAATATTTGACTTCAGGCTCCTCTAGCCTTCCATGTGAGAGAAGGGAAATATCCAACTCAAGCTCACTCTAGCCGTCTCATCCCACCTAAGGAAACAAAATATAAAAAATAGGAAGACCATGTGAAATTCACGGTCCAGAGGCAAACGCCCATGAAAAGACTGAGACCTAATCACAGGATTATAGGACTCCTCCCATTTCCTCACATCTTACCACCACACTCCTAAAAGCCTATTTACAAGAGTTCCTTTTACCCAGTACATCATGTCAGGCTATCAAAAAAAATACCACAAGACATACTAAAAGGAAAAAAAAAAAACCTCAATTTGAAGAGAGGAAGCAAGCATCAGAACCAGACTCAGATGTGGCAGGGATGTTAAAATTAACAGACTGGGTCTTTAGAACAACTAAGATTAATATACTAAGGGCTCTAATGGATAAAGAAGACAGCATGCAAGAACAGGTGAGTAATTTAAGCAGAGAGATGGAAATTCTAAGATATAATCAAAAAGAAATACTGGAGATCGAAAACACCATAACAGAAAACAGAAATGAAGAATAGGTTTGGTGGTCTTAGTAGACTGGATATAGTCGAGTAAAGAATTTCGAGCCTGAGGATATCTCAATAGGGGCCTCCAAAAATGAAAAGAAAACAGAAAAAAATAACTGGAAAAAAAAAACCCAGAGCAGAATATCCAAGAAGTGTGAGGCAACTACAAAAGGTGTAAACTACACGTAATGGGAATACCACAAGGTGAATAAGAAGAGAAAGGAACAGAAGAAGTATTCGAAACAATAATTACTGATTATGTCCACAAATTAATGTCAAACACCAAACCACACAGTCAGGAAGCTCAGAGAACACCAAGGAGGATAAATGTCAAAAAAGCTACACCAAGACATTTCATTTTAAAATTACAGAAAATCAAAGTTGAAGGAAAAATCCTGAAAAAAGCCAGAGGAAAAACAAACACCTTACCTCTAGAGGAGCAAAGACAATAATTACATCCAACTTTTCCTCAGAAACCATGAAGACAAGAAGAGAGTGGAATTAAATATTTAAAGCGTTGAGATAAAAAAAAAAAAACACTTCTGGAATTCTTTACCTTGTGAAATTATCCTTTTAAAGTGAAGGAGACTTTTACAAACAATGAAAAATTGAGCGAGCTTGTTGCCAGCAGGCTAGCTTTTCAAGAAATGTTAGAAGAAAGTCCCTTAGAGAAAAGGAAAATGATATGTCAGAAATTGCAATCTACATGAAGAAAAGAAGAGCATCAGAGAAGAAATATGTGAATATAAAACAAAAATATTTATTTTTCTTATCTAAGATATCAGTTTATTCAAAAATAATAGCAACTGGATTTGATTATGTAGACTTAGGTATAAGTGAAATGAATGACAGTGATGTTACAAGAGAAGGGAGGGAAGAATTGAAATTATGTTGTTATTATAAGGTACTCAAATCACCAGTGAAATGGCATACTGCTATTTGAAGGTAGCCTTGGATTAGTTGTAAATTTATATTGCAAACCCTAGGGCAACCAGCCAAAAAGCTAAAAGAAGGAGTGTAACTGATATGTTAAGAGGGGAGAGAAAGTGAAGTAGCAGAAAATGCTTAATTAAAACCACAGAAAGCAGAAAAAGATGGAAGACAAACACAGGGACAAAGAAAAAGGAAACCAAGAGAAAACAGTAACAAATATGGTAGATATCAGTCCAATCATATCAATAATCACTTTGAATCTCAGTGGTCTAGATGCACTTATTAAAGGACACAATGGATCAAAAACAAGACCCATCTACACGTTGTCTACCAGAAACCCACTTTACACATAAAGACATATAGATTAAAAGTAAACGGATGAACAAAGATGTACCACACTAACACTAATCGCAAGAAAGCAAGAGTAGCTATATTAATTTCCAGCAGAGCGGACTTCAGACCAAGGAAACTTATCAGGGAAGCAAAGAGATGCTACATAATGATAAAAGGGTCAGACATTCCCCAAGGAGACATAACCATCCTTAACGTGTACGTACCTAACGACAGAGCATCCAAATACATGAGACAAACCTGATAGAACTACAAGGAGAAATAGATGAATCCACTATTATAGTTGGAGACTTCCACACCCCTCTCTTCAGGAACAGACACATTCAGCAGGCCGAACACCAGTAAGGGCATAGTTGAACTAAAAACATCACCAGTCAACTGGGTATAATGGATACCTATAGACTAGTTCACCCCAAATCAGCAGAGCACACGTTCTTTTCAAGCTCATACAGAGCATGCACCAAGATAGACCACATTCTGGGCCATAAAACACAGTTTAACAAATTTAAAAGAATAGAAACCATATCACCTCTGCTCTCAGACCACAATGGAATTAAACTAGAAATCAATAACAGAAAGATAGCTGTAAAAGCCCCCAAGTACTTGGAGATCAAACAACGCACTTCTAAATGATACATGGGTCAAAAGGGAAATATTGAGAAGTTTAAAAATATTTTGAACTCAGTGAAAATAAAAACACAACCTATCAAAATGCATGGGAGGCAGGTGAAAGCAGCACTCAGAGGGAAATTGATAGCAATGGAAACATATATTAGAAAAGAGGAAAGATCTAAAATCAATCACCTAAGCTTCCATCTTAGGAAATTGGAGAAAGAAGAGCAAATTAAATCCAAAGTAAGCAGGGGAAAAGAAATAATAAAAATTAAATCAGAAATCAATGAAATTGAAAACAGGAAATCAATAGAGATAATCAACAAAAGCTTACGCTGGTTCTTTGAAAAGACCAACAAAATTGATAAGACTCTAGCCAGGATTACTAAGAAAAAGAGAGAGAGGACACATTTACTAATATCAGAATATAGAACATAGAACAGAGCACTACAGATCCCATGGACATTAAAAGCATAAGAAAAGAATACAATGAACAAATATATGCTTACAAATTTGACAACCTAGAAGAAAGGAACCGATTTGTTGAAAGACACAAGGTGCCAAAACTCACACACACAAGAAGAAATAGACAATCTGAATGGGCCTATATCTGTGCAAGCAATTGAGTCAATAATTAATAACCATCCAAAATAAAAAGCACCATACTAGCATGGGTTCACTGATGAACTCTACCAAACATATACGTAAGAAATTATACCAGTTCTCTACATGTCTATGAGATGGCAGAAGCAGAAGGAATACTTCCTAACTCATTCTATGAGGCCAGCATTACCTTAATACCAAAACCAGGGAGACAATACAAAAACAAAAACAAAAACCCTGAGGACCAATATCTCTCATGAACATGCATGCAAAAAGTCCTCCACAAAATATTAGCAATTCAAGTACAACAATGTATAAAAAGAATTATGTACCAAGATCAAGAGGGATTTATCCCACATATGCAAGGCTAGTTCAACATTCGAACATCAATCAATGTAATCCATTGCATTAGAAGGCTAAAGAAGAAAAATCACAATATCATTATCAATAGATGCTGAAAAAGCTATTGACAAAATCCAACACCCATTTATGATAAAAATTCTCAGTAAACTGGGAATAGAGGGGGGCTTCCTCAACTTAATGAAGAATATCTACAAGAAACTTACAGCAACCATCATACATAGTGGTGAGAAACTCAAAGCTTTCCCACCAAGATCAGGAGCAAGGCAAAGATGCCTACTCTCACCACTGCTTTTCAACGTTGTACTAGACATTGTAAGCTAATGCAAGAAGACAAGAATAGGAAATAAAAGGTATATGGGTTGGAAAAGAAGAAATAAAACTGTCTTTGTTCAGAGATGACATGATCATCTATGTAGAAAATCCAAAAGAGTCAATCGAAAACTGCCTAGAGCTAAAAAGGAGTTAGAACAATGTTGCTGGGTTTGAGGTTAATACACAAAAGTCAATCGCTTTCCTTTATACCAGCACTAAGCAAGTGCAATCTGAAATTAAAAAGACAACACCACTACAATAGCACCCTCCAAATTGAAATACTTAGGTATAACTCCAGCAAAATATGTACAAGATCTATATGAGGAAAACCACAAAACTCTGATGAACAAAATCAAAGAAGAACTAAATAAAGGGAGAGATAGTCCATGTTTATGGATAGGAAGAATTGATATTGTCAAGATGTTAGTTATTCCCAACTTGCTCTAGAGATTTAATGCAACACAACCAAAATCTCAGCAAGTTATTTTGTGGATAGCGACAAACTGATTCTAAAGTTTATATGGAAAAGCAAAAGACCCAGATACCCAAAACAATAGTCAAGGAGAAGAATAAAGATGAAGGACTAACATTACCCAACTTTTAAGACTTATTATAAAACTATAGTAGTCAAGATGGTGTGGTATTGGTGAAAGAATAGACAAACAGACAATGGAATAGAATAGAGAGTCCAGAAACAGACTCACATAAATATAATCAACTGATCTTTGACAACGCAGTAAAGACAATACAATGGAGCAAAGATAGTCTTTTCAACAAATGCTTTTGGAGCAACTGGACAGCCACATGCAAGAAAGAAAAAAAAGCAATTGAATATAGTCGTTGATCTTACACCCTTCACGAAGCAATTATTCAAAACGGATCACAAACCTAAATGTAAAATGTAAACCTATAAAACACCTAGAAGGTAACATAAGAGAATACCTACATGACCCTGGGTTTGGAGACAACTTTTTAGATAAGACGCTAATGGCACCATCAGTGAAACTGAGAATTGATAAGCTAGAATTCATTACGATTAAAATTTTCTGCTTTACCTAAGACACTTGTCAAGAGCGTGAAAAGACTAGCCATGGACTGGGAGAAAATATTTGCCAAAGATATACCTGAAAAAGGACTGCTACCCAAAATATACAAAGATCTCTTAAAATTAAGCAACAAGAGAGACTGCGGGGATCGATCCAAGATGGCGCCGTGAGTAGTCCTCTTTGTCTCTCCCCCTTCCAGTCCACAATTATTTGGACACTTATCGCTTGACAAAGGATATCCAGACAGCATCTCAGGATGTCTGAGAGACCCACGCGACTATACATCGGAAGGCGGACAGACTTTCCTCCGGGAGGATGTGGAAATAGGTGAAAACTCTCCGACCCGACGAGCAGCCTAGTACCCGCAAGCGGCTTTCTTCCAACGGACGCCCCCAGAGGATCTACACACATCTAGGGCAGGAGCAAG
>NW_027226877.1:0-15134 GCF_037783145.1 Equus przewalskii
ATGAGGCCTGCAAAGAAACTGCGTTTCACAGGCCTTTGGAAGAGATGTTCCCGGTAGGCTGTAAGAGCACTGTGCAGAGCGAGTTGTTTCTTAGCTTCCCAAAGAGCTGGAAGCAAGATGCTGTGGGGCCCAACTCGCCCTTTGGAAAGAAGCCTGCACGTTGTGCCTTTCAGCTCTAGGGCAATGTAGCACACCCAGAGCAGAAGTCCTACTTCAGCCAGATCAGGCCTGCAAAGAAACTGCGTTTCACAGGCCTTTGGAAGAGATGTTCCCGGTAGGCTGTAAGAGCACTGTGCAGAGCGAGTTGTTTCTTAGCTTCCCAAAGAGCTGGAAGCAAGATGCTGTCGGGCCCAACTCGCCCTTTGGAAAGAAGCCTGCACGTTGTGCCTTTCAGCTCTAGGGCAATGTAGCACACCCAGAGCATAAGTCCTACTTCAGCCAGATCAGGCCTGCAAAGAAACTGCGTTTCACAGGCCTTTGGAAGAGATGTTCCCGGTAGGCTGTAAGAGCACTGTGCAGAGCGAGTTGTTTCTTAGCTTCCCAAAGAGCTGGAAGCAAGATGCTGTGGGGCCCAACTCGCCGTTTGGAAAGAAGCCTGCACGTTGTGCCTTTCAGCTCTAGGGCAAAGTAGCAAACCCAGAGCAGAAGTCCTACTTCAGCCAGATCAGGCCTGCAAAGAAACTGCGTTTCACAGGCCTTTGGAAGAGATGTTCCCGGTAGGCTGTAAGAGCACTGTGCAGAGCGAGTTGTTTCTTAGCTTCCCAAAGAGCTGGAAGCAAGACGCTGTGGGGCCCAACTCGCCCTTTGGAAAGAAGCCTGCACGTTGTGCCTTTCAGCTCTAGGGCAAAGTAGCACACCCAGAGCAGAAGTCCTACTTCAGCCAGATCAGGCCTGCAAAGAAACTGCGTTTCACAGGCCTTTGGAAGAGATGTTCCCGGTAGGCTGTAAGAGCACTGTGCAGAGCGAGTTGTTTCTTAGCTTCCCAAAGAGCTGGAAGCAAGATGCTGTGGGGCCCAACTCGCCCTTTGGAAAGAAGCCTGCACGTTGTGCCTTTCGGCCCTAGGGCAAAGTAGCACACCCATAGCAGAAGTCCTACTTCAGCCAGATCAGGCCTGCAAAGAAACTGCGTTTTACAGGCCTTTGGAAGAGATACTCCAGGTAGGCTGTAAGAGCACTGTGCAGAGCGAGTTGTTTCTTATCTTCCCAAAGAGCAGGAAGCAAGATGCTGTGGGGCCCAACTCGCCCTTTGGAAAGAAGCCTGCACGTTGTGCCTTTCAGCTCTAGGGCAAAGTAGCACACCCAGAGCAGAAGTCCTACTTCAGCCAGATCAGGCCTGCAAAGAAACTGCGTTTCACAGGCCTTTGGAAGAGATGTTCCCGGTAGGCTGTAAGAGCACTGTGCAGAGCGAGTTGTTTCTTAGCTTCCCAAAGAGCTGGAAGCAAGATGCTGTGGGGCCCAACTCGCCCTTTGGAAAGAAGCCTGCACGTTGTGCCTTTCGGCTCTAGGGCAAAGTAGCACACCCAGAGCAGAAGTCCTACTTCAGCCAGATCAGGCCTGCAAAGAAACTGCGTTTCACAGGCCTTTGGAAGAGATGCTCCCGGTAGGCTGTAAGAGCACTGTGCAGAGCGAGTTGTTTCTTAGCTTCCCAAAGAGCTGGAAGCAAGATGCTGTGGGGCCCAACTCGCCCTTTGGAAAGAAGCCCGCACGTTGTGCCTTTCAGCTCTAGGGCAAAGTAGCACACCCAGAGCAGAAGTCCTACTTCAGCCGGATCAGGCCTGCAAAGAAACTGCGTTTCACAGGCCTTTGGAAGAGATGCTCTAGGTAGGCTGTAAGAGCACTGTGCAGAGCGAGTTGTTTCTTAGCTTCCCAAAGAGCTGGAAGCAAGATGCTGTGGGGCCCAACTCGCCCTTTGGAAAGAAGCCTGCACGTTGTGCCTTTCAGCTCTAGGGCAAAGTAGCGAACCCAGAGAAGAAGTCCTACTTCAGCCAGATCAGGCCTGCAAAGAAACTGCCTTTCACAGGCCTTTGGAAGAGATGTTCCCGGTAGGCTGTAAGAGCAGTGTGCAGAGCGAGTTGTTTCTTAGCTTCCCAAAGAGCTGGAAGCAAGATGCTGTGGGGCCCAACTCGCCCTTTGGAAAGAAGCCTGCACGTTGTGCCTTTCGGCTCTAGGGCAAAGTAGCACACCCAGAGCAGAAGTCCTACTTCAGCCAGATCAGGCCTGCAAAGAAACTGCGTTTTACAGGCCTTTGGAAGAGATACTCCAGGTAGGCTGTAAGAGCACTGTGCAGAGCGAGTTGTTTCTTAGCTTCCCAAAGAGCAGGAAGCAAGATGCTGTGGGGCCCAAATCGCCCTTTGGAAAGAAGCCTGCACGTTGTGCCTTTCAGCTCTAGGGCAAAGTAGCACACCCAGAGCAGAAATCCTACTTCAGCCAGATCAGGCCTGCAAAGAAACTGCGTTTCACAGGCCTTTGGAAGAGATGTTCCCGGTAGGCTGTAAGAGCACTGTGCAGAGCGAGTTGTTTCTTAGCTTCCCAAAGAGCTGGAAGCAAGATGCTCTGGGGCCCAACTCGCCCTTTGGAAAGAAGCCTGCACGTTGTGCCTTTCAGCTCTAGGGCAAAGTATCACACCCAGAGCAGAAGTCCTACTTCAGCCAGATCAGGCCTGCAAAGAAACTGCGTTTCACAGGCCTTTGGAAGAGATGTTCCCACTAGGCTGTAAGAGCACTGTGCAGAGCGAGTTGTTTCTTAGCTTCCCAAAGAGCTGGAAGCAAGATGTTGTGGGGCCCAACTCGACCTTTGGAAAGAAGCCTGCACGTTGTGCCTTTCAGCTCTAGGGCAAAGTAGCACACCGAGAGCAGAAGTCCTACTTCAGCCAGATCAGGCCTGCAAAGAAACTGCGTTTCACAGGCCTTTGGAAGAGATGCTCTAGGTAGGCTGTAAGAGCACTGTGCAGAGCGAGTTGTTTCTTAGCTTCCCAAAGAGCTGGAAGCAAGATGCTGTGGGGCCCAACTCGCCCATTGGAAAGAAGCCTGCACGTTGTGCCTTTCAGCTCTAGGGCAAAGTAGCGAACCCAGAGCAAATCCTACTTCAGCCAGATCAGGCCTGCAAAGAAACTGCCTTTCACAGGCCTTTGGAAGAGATGTTCCCGGTAGGCTGTAAGAGCACTGTGCAGAGCGAGTTGTTTCTTAGCTTCCCAAAGAGCTGGAAGCAAGATGCTGTGGGGCCCAACTCGCCCTTTGGAAAGAAGCCTGCACGTTGTGCCTTTCGGCTCTAGGGCAAAGTAGCACACCCAGAGCAGAAGTCCTACTTCAGCCAGATCAGGCCTGCAAAGAAACTGCGTTTTACAGGCCTTTGGAAGAGATACTCCAGGTAGGCTGTAAGAGCACTGTGCAGAGCGAGTTGTTTCTTAGCTTCCCAAAGAGCAGGAAGCAAGATGCTGTGGGGCCCAAATCGCCCTTTGGAAAGAAGCCTGCACGTTGCTGCCTTTCAGCTCTAGGGCAAAGTAGCACACCCAGAGCAGAAGTCCTACTTCAGCCAGATCAGGCCTGCAAAGAAACTGCGTTTCACAGGCCTTTGGAAGAGATGCTCCCGGTAGGCTGTAAGAGCACTGTGCAGAGCGAGTTGTTTCTTAGCTTCCCAAAGAGCTGGAAGCAAGATGCTGTGGGGCCCAACTCGCCCTTTGGAAAGAAGCCCGCACGTTGTGCCTTTCAGCTCTAGGGCAAAGTAGCACACCCAGAGCAGAAGTCCTACTTCAGCCGGATCAGGCCTGCAAAGAAACTGCGTTTCACAGGCCTTTGGAAGAGATGCTCCCGGTAGGCTGTAAGAGCACTGTGCAGAGCGAGTTGTTTCTTAGCTTCCCAAAGAGCTGGAAGCAAGATGCTGTGGGGCCCAACTCGCCCTTTGGAAAGAAGCCTGCACGTTGTGCCTTTCAGCTCTAGGGCAATGTAGCACACCCAGAGCAGAAGTCCTACTTCAGCCGGATCAGGCCTGCAAAGAAACTGCGTTTCACAGGCCTTTGGAAGAGATGCTCCAGGTAGGCTGTAAGAGCACTGTGCAGAGCGAGTTCTTTCTTAGCTTCCCAAAGAGCTGGAAGCAAGATGCTGTGGGGCCCAAATCGCCCTTTGGAAAGAAGCCTGCACGTTGTGCCTTTCAGCTCTAGGGCAAAGTAGCACACCCAGAGCAGAAGTCCTACTTCAGCCAGATCAGGCCTGCAAAGAAACTGCGTTTCACAGGCCTTTGGAAGAGATGTTCCCGGTAGGCTGTAAGAGCACTGTGCAGAGCGAGTTGTTTCTTAGCTTCCCAAAGAGCTGGAAGCAAGATGCTGTGGGGCCCAACTCGCCCTTTGGAAAGAAGCCTGCACGTTGTGCCTTTCGGCTCTAGGGCAAAGTAGCACACCCAGAGCAGAAGTCCTACTTCAGCCAGATCAGGCCTGCAAAGAAACTGCGTTTTACAGGCCTTTGGAAGAGATACTCCAGGTAGGCTGTAAGAGCACTGTGCAGAGCAAGTTGTTTCTTAGCTTCCCAAAGAGCAGGAAGCAAGATGCTGTGGGGCCCAAATCGCCCTTTGGAAAGAAGCCTGCACGTTGTGCCTTTCAGCTCTAGGGCAATGCAGCACACCCAGAGCAGAAGTCCTACTTCAGCCAGATCAGGCCTGCAAAGAAACTGCGTTTCACAGGCCTTTGGAAGAGATGTTCCCGGTAGGCTGCAAGAGGACTGTGCAGAGCGAGTTGTTTCTCAGCTTCCCAAAGAGCTGGAAGCAAGATGCTGACGGGCCCAACTCGCCCCTTGGAAAGAAGCCTTTTCGTTGTGCCTTTAGCTCTAGGGCAATGTAGCACACCCAGAGCAGAAGTCCTACTTCAGCCAGATCAGGCCTGCAAAGAAACTGCGTTTCACAGGCCTTTGGAAGAGATGTTCCCGGTAGGCTGTAAGAGCACTGTGCAGAGCGAGTTGTTTCTTAGCTTCCCAAAGAGCTGGAAGCAAGATGCTGTGGGGCCCAACTCGCCCTTTGGAAAGAAGCCTGCACGTTGTGCCTTTCAGCTCTAGGGCAAAGTAGCACACCCAGAGCAGAAGTCCTACTTCAGCCAGATCAGGCCTGCAAAGAAACTGCGTTTCACAGGCCTTTGGAAGAGATGTTCCCGGTAGGCTGTAAGAGCACTGTGCAGAGCGAGTTGTTTCTTAGCTTCCCAAAGAGCTGGAAGCAAGATGCTGTGGGGCCCAACTCGCCCTTTGGAAAGAAGCCTGCACGTTGTGCCTTTCAGCTCTAGGGCAAAGTAGCACACCCAGAGCAGAAGTCCTACTTCAGCCAGATCAGGCCTGCAAAGAAACTGCGTTTCACAGGCCTTTGGAAGAGATGTTCCCGGTAGGCTGTAAGAGCACTGTGCAGAGCGAGTTGTTTCTTAGCTTCCCAAAGAGCTGGAAGCAAGATGCTGTGGGGCCCAACTCGCCCTTTGGAAAGAAGCCTGCACGTTGTGCCTTTCAGCTCTAGGGCAAAGTAGCACACCCAGAGCAGAAGTCCTACTTCAGCCAGATCAGGCCTGCAAAGAAACTGCGTTTCACAGGCCTTTGGAAGAGATGTTCCCGGTAGGCTGTAAGAGCACTGTGCAGAGCGAGTTGTTTCTTAGCTTCCCAAAGAGCTGGAAGCAAGATGCTGTGGGGCCCAACTCGCCCTTTGGAAAGAAGCCTGCACGTTGTGCCTTTCGGCTCTAGGGCAAAGTAGCACACCCAGAGCAGAAGTCCTACTTCAGCCAGATCAGTCCTGCAAAGAAACTGCGTTTCACAGGCCTTTGGAAGAGATGCTCTAGGTAGGCTGTAAGAGCACTGTGCAGAGCGAGTTGTTTCTTAGCTTCCCAAAGAGCTGGAAGCAAGATGCTGTGGGGCCCAACTCGCCCATTGGAAAGAAGCCTGCACGTTGTGCCTTTCAGCTCTAGGGCAAAGTAGCGACACCCAGAGCAGAAGTCCTACTTCAGCCAGATCAGGCCTGCAAAGAAACTGCGTTTCACAGGCCTTTGGAAGAGATGTTCCCGGTAGGCTGTAAGAGCACTGTGCAGAGCGAGTTGTTTCTTAGCTTCCCAAAGTGCTGGAAGCAAGATGCTGTGGGGCCCAACTCGCCCTTTGGAAAGAAGCCCGCACGTTGTGCCTTTCAGCTCTAGGGCAAAGTATCACACCCAGAGCAGAAGTCCTACTTCAGCCAGATCAGGCCTGCAAAGAAACTGCGTTTCACAGGCCTTTGGAAGAGATGCTCCCGGTAGGCTGTAAGAGCACTGTGCAGAGCGAGTTGTTTCTTAGCTTCCCAAAGAGCTGGAAGCAAGATGCTGTGGGGCCCAACTCGCCCTTTGGAAAGAAGCCTGCACGTTGTGCCTTTCAGCTCTAGGGCAAAGTAGCACACCGAGAGCAGAAGTCCTACTTCAGCCAGATCAGGCCTGCAAAGAAACTGCGTTTCACAGGCCTTTGGAAGAGATGCTCTAGGTAGGCTGTAAGAGCACTGTGCAGAGCGAGTTGTTTCTTAGCTTCCCAAAGAGCTGGAAGCAAGATGCTGTGGGGCCCAACTCGCCCATTGGAAAGAAGCCTGCACGTTGTGCCTTTCAGCTCTAGGGCAAAGTAGCGAACCCAGAGCAAATCCTACTTCAGCCAGATCAGGCCTGCAAAGAAACTGCCTTTCACAGGCCTTGGGAGAGATGTTCCCGGTAGGCTGTAGGAGCACTGTGCAGAGCGTGTTGTTTCTTAGCTTCCCAAAGAGCTGGAAGCAAGATGCTGTGGGGCCCAACTCGCCCTTTGGAAAGAAGCCTGCACGTTGTGCCTTTCGGCTCTAGGGCAAAGTAGCACACCCAGAGCAGAAGTCCTACTTCAGCCAGATCAGGCCTGCAAAGAAACTGCGTTTTACAGGCCTTTGGAAGAGATACTCCAGGTAGGCTGTAAGAGCACTGTGCAGAGCGAGTTGTTTCTTAGCTTCCCAAAGAGCAGGAAGCAAGATGCTGTGGGGCCCAAATCGCCCTTTGGAAAGAAGCCTGCACGTTGTTCCTTTCAGCTCTAGGGCAAAGTAGCACACCCAGCGCAGAAGGCCTACTTCAGCCAGATCAGGCCTGCAAAGAAACTGCGTTTCACAGGCCTTTGGAAGAGATGCTCCCGGTAGGCTGTAAGAGCACTGTGCAGAGCGAGTTGTTTCTTAGCTTCCCAAAGAGCTGGAAGCAAGATGCTGTGGGGCCCAACTCGCCCTTTGGAAAGAAGCCCGCACGTTGTACCTTTCAGCTCTAGGGCAGAGTAGCACACCCAGAGCAGAAGTCCTACTTCAGCCGGATCAGGCCTGCAAAGAAACTGCGTTTCACAGGCCTTTGGAAGAGATGCTCCCGGTAGGCTGTAAGAGCACTGTGCAGAGCGAGTTGTTTCTTAGCTTCCCAAAGAGCTGGAAGCAAGATGCTGTGGGGCCCAACTCGCCCTTTGGAAAGAAGCCCGCACGTTGTGCCTTTCAGCTCTAGGACAATGTAGCACACCCAGAGCAGAAGTCCTACTTCAGCCAGATCAGGCCTGCAAAGAAACTGCGTTTTACAGGCCTTTGGAAGAGATACTCCAGGTAGGCTGTAAGAGCACTGTGCAGAGCAAGTTGTTTCTTAGCTTCCCAAAGAGCAGGAAGCAAGATGCTGTGGGGCCCAAATCGCCCTTTGGAAAGAAGCCTGCACGTTGTGCCTTTCAGCTCTAGGGCAAAGTAGCACACCCTGAGCAGAAGTCCTACTCCAGCCAGATCAGGCCTGCAAAGAAACTGCGTTTCACAGGCCTTTGGAAGAGATGTTCCCGGTAGGCTGTAAGAGCACTGTGCAGAGCGAGTTGTTTCTTAGCTTCCCAAAGAGCTGGAAGCAAGATGCTGTGGGGCCCAACTCGCCCTTTGGAAAGAAGCCCGCACGTTGTGCCTTTCAGCTCAAGGGCAAAGTATCACACCCAGAGCAGAAGTCCTACTCCAGACAGATCAGGCCTGCAAAGAAACTGCGTTTCACAGGCCTTTGGAAGAGATGTTCCCACTAGGCTGTAAGAGCACTGTGCAGAGCGAGTTGTTTCTTAGCATCCCAAAGAGCTGGAAGCAAGATGCTGTGGGGCCCAACTCGCCCTTTGGAAAGAAGCCTGCACGTTGTGCCTTTCAGCTCTAGGGCAAAGTAGCACACCCAGAGCAGAAGTCATACTTCAGCCAGATCAGGCCTGCAAAGAAACTGCGTTTCACAGGCCTTTGGAAGAGATGTTCCCGGTAGGCTGTAAGAGCACTGTGCAGAGCGAGTTGTTTCTTAGCTTCCCAAAGAGGTGGAAGCAAGATGCTGTGGGGCCCAACTCGCCCTTTGGAAAGAAGCCTGCACGTTGTGCCTTTCAGCTCTAGGGCAATGTAGCACACCCAGAGCAGAAGTCCTACTTCAGCCAGATCAGGCCTGCAAAGAAACTGCGTTTCACAGGCCTTTGGAAGAGATGTTCCCGGTAGGCTGCAAGAGGACTGTGCAGAGCGAGTTGTTTCTCAGCTTCCCAAAGAGCTGGAAGCAAGATGCTGACGGGCCCAACTCGCCCCTTGGAAAGAAGCCTGTTCGTTGTGCCTTTAGCTCTACGGCAATTTAGCACACCCAGAGCAGAAGTCCTACTTCAGCCAGATCAGGCCTGCAAAGAAACTGCGTTTCACAGGCCTTTGGAAGAGATGTTCCCGGTAGGCTGTAAGAGCACTGTGCAGAGCGAGTTGTTTCTTAGCTTCCCAAAGAGCTGGAAGCAAGATGCTGTGGGGCCCAACTCGCCGTTTGGAAAGAAGCCTGCACGTTGTGCCTTTCAGCTCTAGGGCAAAGTAGCGAACCCAGAGCAGAAGTCCAACTTTAGCCAGATCAGACCTGCAAAGAAACTGCCTTTCACAGGCCTTTGGAAGAGATGTTCCCGGTAGGCTGTAAGAGCACTGTGCAGAGCGAGTTGTTTCTTAGCTTCCCAAAGAGCTGGAAGCAAGATGCTGTGGGGCCCAACTCGCCCTTTGGAAAGAAGCCTGCACGTTGTGAGTTTCGGCTCTAGGGCAAAGTAGCACACCCAGAGCAGAAGTCCTACTTCAGCCAGATCAGGCCTGCAAAGAAACTGCGTTTCACAGGCCTTTGGAAGACATGCTCCCCGGAGGCTGTAAGAGCACTGTGCAGAGCGAGTTGTTTCTTAGCTTCCCAAAGAGCTGGAAGCAAGATTCTGTGGGGCCCAACTCGCCCTTTGGAAAGAAGCCTGCACGTTGTGCCTTTCAGCTCTAGGGCAAAGTAGCACGCCCAGAGCAGAAGTTCTACTTCAGCCAGATCAGGCCTGCAAAGAAAGTGCGTTTCACAGGCCTTTGGAAGAGATGTTCCCGGTAGGCTGTAAGAGCACTGTGCAGAGCGAGTTGTTTCTTAGCTTCCCAAAGAGCTGGAAGCAAGATGCTGTGGGGCCCAACTCGCCCTTTGGAAAGAAGCCCGCACGTTGTGCCTTTCAGCTCTAGGGCAAAGTAGCACCCCCAGAGCAGAAGTCCTACTTCTGCCGGATCAGGCCTGCAAAGAAACTGCGTTTCACAGGCCTTTGGAAGAGATGCTCCAGGTAGGCTGTAAGAGCACTGTGCAGAGCGAGTTGTTTCTTAGCTTCCCAAAGAGCTGGAAGCAAGATTCTGTGGGGCCCAACTCGCCCTTTGGAAAGAAGCCTGCACGTTGTGCCTTTCAACTCTAGGGCAAAGTAGCACGCCCACAGCAGAAGTTCTACTTCAGCCAGATCAGGCCTGCAAAGAAACTGCGTTTCACAGGCCTTTGGAAGAGATGCTCCCGGTAGGCTGTAAGAGCACTGTGCAGAGCGAGTTGTTTCTTAGCTTCCCAAAGAGCTGGAAGCAAGATGCTGTGGGGCCCAACTCGCCCTTTGGAAAGAAGCCCGCACGTTGTGCCTTTCAGCTCTAGGGCAAAGTAGCACACCCAGAGCAGAAGTCCTGCTTCAGCCGGATCAGGCCTGCAAAGAAACTGCGTTTCACAGGCCTTTGGAAGAGATGCTCCAGGTAGGCTGTAAGAGCACTGTGCAGAGCGAGTTGTTTCTTAGCTTCCCAAAGAGCTGGAAGCAAGATGCTGTGTGGCCCAACTCGCCCTTTGGAAAGAAGCCTGCACGTTGTGCCTTTCAGCTCTAGGGCAAAGTAGCACACCCAGAGCAGAAGTCCTACTTCAGCCAGATCAGGCCTGCAAAGAAACTGCGTTTCACAGGCCTTTGGAAGAGATGTTCCCGGTAGGCTGTAAGAGCACTGTGCAGAGCGAGTTGTTTCTTAGCTTCCCAAAGAGCTGGAAGCAAGATGCTGTGGGGCCCAACTCGCCCTTTGGAAAGAAGCCTGCACGTTGTGCCTTTCGGCCCTAGGGCAAAGTAGCACACCCAGAGCAGAAGTCCTACTTCAGCCAGATCAGGCCTGCAAAGAAACTGCGTTTTACAGGCCTTTGGAAGAGATACTCCAGGTAGGCTGTAAGAGCACTGTGCAGAGCGAGTTGTTTCTTAGCTTCCCAAAGAGCAGGAAGCAAGATGCTGTGGGGCCCAACTCGCCCTTTGGAAAGATGCCTGCACGTTGTCCCTTTCAGCTCTAGGGCAAAGTAGCACACACAGAGCAGAAGTCCTACTTCAGCCAGATCAGGCCTGCAAAGAAACTGCGTTTCAAAGGCCTTTGGAAGAGATGTTCCCGGTAGTCTGTAAGAGCACTGTGCAGAGCGAGTTGTTTCTTAGCTTCCCAAAGAGCTGGAAGCAAGATGCTGTGGGGCCCAACTCGCCCTTTGGAAAGAAGCCTGCACGTTGTGCCATTCGGCTCTAGGGCAAAGTAGCACACCCAGAGCAGAAGTCCTACTTCAGCCAGATCAGGCCTGCAAAGAAACTGCGTTTCACAGGCCTTTGGAAGACATGCTCCCCGGAGGCTCTAAGAGCACTGTGCAGAGCGAGTTGTTTCTTAGCTTCCCCAAGAGCTGGAAGCAAGATTCTGTGGGGCCCAACTCGCCCTTTGGAAAGAAGCCTGCACGTTGTGCCTTTCAGCTCTAGGGCAAAGTAGCACACCCAGAGCAGAAGTCCTACTTCAGCCAGATCAGGCCTGCAAAGAAACTGCGTTTCACAGGCCTTTGGAAGAGATGCTCCCGGTAGGCTGTAAGAGCACTGTGCAGAGCGAGTTGTTTCTTAGCTTCCCAAAGAGCTGGAAGCAAGATGCTGTGGGGCCCAACTCGCCCTTTGGTAAGAAGCCCGCACGTTGTGCCTTTCAGCTCTAGGGCAATGTAGCACCCCCAGAGCAGAAGTCCTACTTCAGCCGGATCAGGCCTGCAAAGAAACTGCGTTTCACAGGCCTTTGGAAGACATGCTCCCCGGAGGCTCTAAGAGCACTGTGCAGAGCGAGTTGTTTCTTAGCTTCCCAAAGAGCTGGAAGCAAGATGCTGTGGGGCCCAACTCGCCCTTTGGAATGAAGCCTGCACGTTGTGCCTTTCGGCTCTAGGGCAAAGTAGCACACCCAGAGCAGAAGTCCTACTTCAGCCAGATCAGGCCTGCAAAGAAACTGCGTTTCACAGGCCTTTGGAAGACATGCTCCCCGGAGGCTCTAAGAGCACTGTGCAGAGCGAGTTGTTTCTTAGCTTCCCAAAGAGCTGGAAGCAAGATTCTGTGGGGCCCAACTCGCCCTTTGGAAAGAAGCCTGCACGTTGTGCCTTTCAGCTCTAGGGCAAAGTAGCACGCCCAGAGCAGAAGTCCTACTTCAGCCAGATCAGGCCTGCAAAGAAACTGCGTTTCACAGGCCTTTGGAAGAGATGCTCCCGGTAGGCTGTAAGAGCACTGTGCAGAGCGAGTTGTTTCTTAGCTTCCCAAAGAGCTGGAAGCAAGATGCTGTGGGGCCCAACTCGCCCTTTGGAAAGAAGCCTGCACGTTGTGCCTTTCAGCTCTAGGGCAAAGTAGCACGCCCAGAGCAGAAGTCCTACTTCAGCCAGATCAGGCCTGCAAAGAAACTGCGTTTCACAGGCCTTTGGAAGAGATGCTCCAGGTAGGCTGTAAGAGCACTGTGCAGAGCGAGTTGTTTCTTAGCTTCCCAAAGAGCTGGAAGCAAGATGCTGTGGGGCCCAACTCGCCCTTTGGTAAGAAGCCCGCACGTTGTGCCTTTCAGCTCTAGGGCAATGTAGCACCCCCAGAGCAGAAGTCCTACTTCAGCCGGATCAGGCCTGCAAATAAACTGCGTTTCACAGGCCTTTGGAAGAGATGCTCCAGGTAGGCTGTAAGAGCACTGTGCAGAGCGAGTTGTTTCTTAGCTTCCCAAAGAGCTGGAAGCAAGATGCTGTGGGGCCCAACTCGCCCTTGGGAAAGAAGCCTGCACGTTGTGCCTTTCAGCTCTAGGGCAATGTAGCACACCCAGAGCAGAAGTCCTACTTCAGCCAGATCAGGCCTGCAAAGAAACTGCGTTTCACAGGCCTTTGGAAGAGATGTTCCCGGTAGGCTGTAAGAGCACTGTGCAGACCGAGTTGTTTCTTAGCTTCCCAAAGAGCTGGAAGCAAGATGCTGTGGGGCCCAACTCGCCCTTTGGAAAGAAGCCTGCACGTTGTGCATTTAGCTCTAGGGCAAAGTAGCACACCCAGAGCAGAAGTCCTACTTCAGCCAGATCAGGCCTGCAAAGAAACTGCGTTTCACAGGCCTTTGGAAGAGATGTTCCCGGTAGGCTGTAAGAGCACTGTGCAGAGCGAGTTGTTTCTTAGCTTCCCAAAGAGCTGGAAGCAAGATGCTGTGGGGCCCAACTCGCCCTTTGGAATGAAGCCTGCACGTTGTGCCTTTCGGCTCTAGGGCAAAGTAGCACACCCAGAGCAGAAGTCCTACTTCAGCCAGATCAGGCCTGCAAAGAAACTGCGTTTCACAGGCCTTTGGAAGACATGCTCCCCGGAGGCTGTAAGAGCACTGTGCAGAGCGAGTTGTTTCTTAGCTTCCCAAAGAGCTGGAAGCAAGATTCTGTGGGGCCCAACTCGCCCTTTGGAAAGAAGCCTGCACGTTGTGCCTTTCAGCTCTAGGGCAAAGTAGCACGCCCAGAGCAGAAGTCCTACTTCAGCCAGATCAGGCCTGCAAAGAAACGGCGTTTCACAGGCCTTTGGAAGAGATGCTCCCGGTAGGCTGTAAGAGCACTGTGCAGAGCGAGTTGTTTCTTAGCTTCCCAAAGAGCTGGAAGCAAGATGCTGTGGGGCCCAACTCGCCCTTTGGTAAGAAGCCCGCACGTTGTGCCTTTCAGCTCTAGGGCAATGTAGCACCCCCAGAGCAGAAGTCCTACTTCAGCCGGATCAGGCCTGCAAAGAAACTGCGTTTCACAGGCCTTTGGAAGAGATGCTCCAGGTAGGCTGTAAGAGCACTGTGCAGAGCGAGTTGTTTCTTAGCTTCCCAAAGAGCTGGAAGCAAGATGCTGTGGGGCCCAACTCGCCCTTGGGAAAGAAGCCTGCACGTTGTGCCTTTCAGCTCTAGGGCAATGTAGCACACCCAGAGCAGAAGTCCTACTTCAGCCAGATCAGGCCTGCAAAGAAACGGCGTTTTACAGGCCTTTGGAAGAGATGCTCCAGGTAGGCTGTAAGAGCACTGTGCAGAGCGAGTTGTTTCTTAGCTTCCCAAAGAGCAGGAAGCAAGATGCTGTGGGGCCCAACTCGCCCTTTGGAAAGAAGCCTGCACGTTGTGCCTTTCAGCTCTAGGGAAAAGTAGCACACCCAGAGCAGAAGTCCTACTTCAGCCAGATCAGGCCTGCAAAGAAACTGCGTTTCACAGGCCTTTGGAAGAGATGCTCCCGGTAGGCTGTAAGAGCACTGTGCAGAGCGAGTTGTTTCTTAGCTTCCCAAAGAGCTGGAAGCAAGATGCTGTGGGGCCCAACTCGCCCTTTGGAAAGAAGCCTGCACGTTGTGCCTTTAGCTCTAGGGCAAAGTAGCACACCCAGAGCAGAAGTCCTACTTCAGCCAGATCAGGCCTGCAAAGAAACTGCGTTTCACAGGCCTTTGGAAGAGATGTTCCCGGTAGGCTTTAAGAGCACTGTGCAGAGCGAGTTGTTTCTTAGCTTCCCAAAGAGCTGGAAGCAAGATGCTGTGGGGCCCAACTCGCCCTTTGGAATGAAGCCTGCACGTTGTGCCTTTCGGCTCTAGGGCAAAGTAGCACACCCAGAGCAGAAGTCCTACTTCAGCCAGATCAGGCCTGCAAAGAAACTGCGTTTCACAGGCCTTTGGAAGAGATGCTCCCGGTAGGCTGTAAGAGCACTGTGCAGAGCGAGTTGTTTCTTAGCTTCCCAAAGAGCTGGAAGCAAGATGCTGTGGGGCCCAACTCGCCCTTTGGAATGAAGCCTGCACGTTGTGCCTTTCGGCTCTAGGGCAAAGTAGCACACCCAGAGCAGAAGTCCTACTTCAGCCGGATCAGGCCTGCAAAGAAACTGCGTTTCACAGGCCTTTGGAAGAGATGCTCCAGGTAGGCTGTAAGAGCACTGTGCAGAGCGAGTTGTTTCTTAGCTTCCCAAAGAGCTGGAAGCAAGATGCTGTGGGGCCCAACTCGCCCTTTGGAAAGAAGTCCGCACGTTGTGCCTTTCAGCTCTAGGGCAAAGTAGCACACCCAGAGCAGAAGTCCTACTTCAGCCGGATCAGGCCTGCAAAGAAACGGCGTTTCACAGGCCTTTGGAAGAGATGTTCCCGGTAGGCTGTAAGAGCACTGTGCAGAGCGAGTTGTTTCTTAGCTTCCCAAAGAGCTGGAAGCAAGATGCTGTGGGGCCCAACTCGCCCTTTGGAAAGAAGCCTGCACGTTGTGCCTTTCAGCTCTAGGGCAAAGTAGCACACCCAGAGCAGAAGTCCTACTTCAGCCAGATCAGGCCTGCAAAGAAACTGCGTTTCACAGGCCTTTGGAAGAGATGTTCCCGGTAGGCTGTAAGAGCACTGTGCAGAGCGAGTTGTTTCTTAGCTTCCCAAAGAGCTGGAAGCAAGATGCTGTGGGGCCCAACTCGCCCTTTGGAAAGAAGCCTGCACGTTGTGCCTTTCAGCTCTAGGGCAAAGTAGCACACCCAGAGCAGAAGTCCTACTTCAGCCAGATCAGGCCTGCAAAGAAACTGCGTTTCACAGGCCTTTGGAAGAGATGTTCCCGGTAGGCTGTAAGAGCACTGTGCAGAGCGAGTTGTTTCTTAGCTTCCCAAAGAGCTGGAAG
>NW_027226878.1:0-20867 GCF_037783145.1 Equus przewalskii
GGGCTTGCTGGAACCACCTGCCGGTCATGCCAAAATCACCTGCCAACTACGCCAGTACCACTTGGCGGACACTGTGGAAACACCTGTCGGGCCGGCCGGAACCACATCTCAGACGTGCCAGAACCATGTGCATGAGATGCTGGAACCACACCCCGAACAGACGGAAAACACCTGCCAGACCCGTCTGAACAACCTGCCCAGCACGCCGGAGCCACCTGCTCGACTCGCCGGGAACCACCTACCTGACATGCCCAAATCACCAGCCGGGTATGCCAGAACCACTTGCCGGACACTCCGGAATCATCTGCCGGACATGCCGGAACCAGCTCTCAGACACACCAGAACCACGTGCCGGAGACGCCGGAAGCACCTGCCGAGCATGCCGGAGCCACCTGCTCGACTCGCCAGAAACACCTGCCGGACACGCCAAAATCACCTGCGGGCTACGCCAGAACCACTTGGACGACTCTCCGAAATGACCTGCCGGGCATGTTGGAACCACCTCTCAGACGTGCCAGAAGCACGTGCCAGACAGTCCGGAATCACCTGTTGGGCATACGCAACCACCTCAGAGACGTACCAGAACCACGTGCCGTGCACGCCGGAACCACCTACCGGACAGACCGGAATCAACTTTTGGGCATGCCGGAACCACCAGTCAGATGTGCCAGAAACACGTGCCGGAGACGCCGGAAGCACCTGCCGAGCACGTCGCAACCACCTGCTCAACTCGCCTGAACCACCTGCCGGACACGCCAAAATCACCTGCCCGCTACACCAGCACCACTTCGGGGACAAGCCGGAATCACGTGAGGGGCATGCCGGCACAGCCTCTCAGACTGAACCTCGTGCCGGACACCACAGAACCACCTGCCGGACAGACCGGAACCACCTGCCGGACACGCCGGAACCACCGGCTCGACCCGCCGGAACGACCGCTGGACATGCAAAATCACCTGCCGGCTACGCCGGAAACACTTGGCGAACACTCCAGAATCACCTGCCGGGCATGCCGGAACCACCTCTCAGATATGCCAGAACCACGTGCCAATGACCCCGGAAGCACCTGCCGAGCACGCCGGAACCACCTGCTCGACTCGCCAGAACCACCTGCCGGACACGCAGAAATCACCTGCCGGCTATGCCACAACCAGTTGGGGAACACTTCGGAATCACCTGCCGGGCTTGCTGGAAACACCTGCCGGTCATGCCAAAATCACCTGCCAACTACGCCAGTACCACTTGGCGGACACTGTGGAAACACCTGTCGGGCCGGCCGGAACCACATCTCAGACGTGCCAGAACCATGTGCATGAGATGCTGGAACCACACCCCGAACAGACGGAAAACACCTGCCAGACCCGTCAGAACAACCTGCCGAGCACGCCGGAGCCACCTGCTCGACTCGCCGGAACCACCTACCTGACATGCCCAAATCACCAGCCGGGTATGCCAGAACCACTTGCCGGACACTCCGGAATCATCTGCCGGACATGCCGGAACCAGCTCTCAGACACAACAGAACCACGTGCCGGAGACGCCGGAAGCACCTGCCGAGCATGCCGGAGCCACCTGCTCGACTCGCCAGAAACACCTGCCGGACACGCCAAAATCACCTGCCGGGTACGCCAGAACCACCTGGCGGACACTCCGAAATCACCTGTCGCGCATGCCGGAACCACCTCTCAGACGTGCCGGAAGCACGTGCCGGACACGCCGGAGTCACCTACCGGACAGACCGGAACCACCTGCCGAGCACGCCGGAGCCACCTGTTCGACTCGCTGGAACCACCTGCCGGACAGGCCAATATCAACTGCTGGCTATGCCAGAACCAGCAGGGGGACCGTCCGGAATCGCCTGCCAGCCATGGCGGAACCACCTCTCAGACGTACCAGAACCACCTGCCGGAGAAGCTGGAAACACGTCCTGGACAGTCTGGAACCACCTGCCGGCCAAGCCTGAACCACCTGCCAAGCACAACGGAACAACCTGCCAGACACGCCAAAATCACCTGCGTGTTATGCCAGAACCACTTGGAGGACTCTCTGGGATGACCTGCCGGGCATGCCGGAACCACCTCTCAGACGTGCCAGAACCATGTGGCGGACAGTCCGGAATCACCTGTTGGGCATGCGCAACCACCTCTGAGACGTACCAGAACCACATGCCGTGCAGGCTGGAACCACCTACCGGACAGACCGGAATCACCTTTCGGGCATGCCGGAACCACCTGTCAGATGTGCCAGAAACACGTGCCGGAGACGCCGGAAGCACCTGCCAAGCACGTTGGAACCACCTGCTCAACTCGCCTGAACCACCTGCCGGACATGCCAAAATCACCTGCCGACTATTCCAGAACCACTTGGCGAACACTCCGGAATCACTTGCCGGGCATGCAGGAACCACCTCTCAGACATGCCAGAACCCCGTGCCAATGACCCCGGAAGCACCAGCCGAGCACGCCGGAACCACCTGCTCGACTCGCCAGAAGCACCTGCCGATCACGCAAAAATCACCTGCCGGCTACGCCACAACCAGTTGGTGAACACTTTGGAATCATCTGCCAGGCTTGCTGGAACCACCTGCCAGTCATGCCAAAATCACCTGCCAACTACGCCAGAACCGCTTGGCGGACACTGCGGAAACACCTGTCGGCCCGGCTGGAACCACATCTCAGACGTGCCAGAAACGTGTTCATGAGATGCTGGAACCACACCCCGAACAGAAGGATACCACCTGCCAGAACCGCCTGAACCACCTGCTGAGCACGCCGGAACCACCTGCTCGACTCACCGGCACCACCTCCCTGTCACGCCAAAATCACCTGCTGGGTATGCCAGAACCACTTGGCGGACACTCCGGAATCATCTGCCGGACATGCCGGAACCAGCTCTCAGACACACCATAACCACGTGACGGAGACGCCGGAAGCACCTGCCGAGCATGCCGGAGCCACCTGCTCGACTCGCCAGAAACACCTGCCGGACACGCCAAAATCACCTGCCGGGTATGCCAGAACCACCTGGCGGACACTATGGAATCACCTGCCGCGCATGCCGGAACCACCTCTCAGACGTGCCGGAAGCACGTGCCAGACACGCCGGAAACACCTACCGGACAGACCGGAACCACCTGCCAAGAACGCCGGAGCCACCTGTTCGACTCGCTGGAACCACCTGCCGGACAGGCCAATATCAACTGCTGGCTATGCCAGAACCACCTGGGGGACAGTCCGGGATCACCTGCCAGCCATGGCGGAACCACCTCTCAGACGTACCAGAACCACCTGCCGGAGAAGCTGGAAACACGTCCTGGACAGACTGGAACCACGTGACGGCCATGCCTGAACCACCTGCCGAGCACGGCGGAACCACCTGCCGGACACGCCAAAATCACCTGCGGGCTACGCCAGAACCACTTGGACGACTCTCCGAAATGACCTGCCGGGCATGTTGGAACCACCTCTCAGACGTGCCAGAAGCACGTGCCAGACAGTCCGGAATCACCTGTTGGGCATACGCAACCACCTCTGAGACGTACCAAAACCACGTGCCGTGCACGCCGGGACCACCTACCGGACAGACCGGAATCAACTTTTGGGCATGCCGGAACCACCAGTCAGATGTGCCAGAAACACGTGCCGGAGACGCCGGAAGCACCTGCCGAGCACGTCGCAACCACCTGCTCAACTCGCCTGAACCACCTGCCGGACACGCCAAAATCACCTGCCCGCTACACCAGCACCACTTCGGGGACAAGCCGGAATCATGTGAGGGGCATGCCGGCACAGCCTCTCAGACTGAACCTCGTGCCGGACACCACAGAACCACCTGCCGGACAGACCGGAACCACCTGCCGGACACGCCGGAACCACCGGCTCGACCCGCCGGAACGACCGCTGGACATGCAAAATCACCTGCCGGCTACGCCGGAAACACTTGGCGAACACTCCGGAATCATCTGCCGGACATGCCGGAACCAGCTCTCAGATATGCCAGAACCACGTGCCAATGACCCCGGAAGCACCTGCCGAGCTCGCCGGAACCACCTGCTCGACTCGCCAGAACCACCTGCCGGACACGCAGAAATCACCTGCCGGCTACGCCACAACCAGTTGGGGAACACTTCGGAATCACCTGCCGGGCTTGCTGGAACCACCTGCCGGTGATGCCAAAATCACCTGCCAACTACGCCAGTACCACTTGGCGGACACTGTGGAAACAGCTGTCGGGCCGGCCGGAACCACATCTCAGACGTGCCAGAACCATGTGCATGAGATGCTGGAACCACACCCCGAACAGACGGAAAACACCTGCCAGACCCGTCTGAACAACCTGCCGAGCACGCCGGAGCCACCGGCTCGACTCGCCGGAACTACCTACCTGACATGCCCAAATCACCAGCCGGGTATGCCAGAACCACTTGCCGGACACTCCAGAATCATCTGCCGGACATGCCGGAACCAGCTCTCAGACACACCAGAACCAAGTGCCGGAGACGCCGGAAGCACCTGCCGAGCATGCCGGAGCCAACTGCTCGACTCGCCAGAAACACCTGCCGGACACGCCAAAATCACCTGCCGGGTACGCCAGAACCACCTGGCGGACACTCCGAAATCACCTGTCGCGCATGCCGGAAACACCTCTCAGACATGGCAGAACCCCGTGCCAATGACCCCGGAAGCACCTGCCAAGCACGCCGGAACAACTTGCTCGACTCGCCAGAACCACCTGCCGATCACGCAAAAATCACCTGCCGGCTACGCCACAACCAGTTGCTGAACACTTTGGAATCACCTGCCAGGCTTGCTGGAACCACCTGCCAGTCATGCCAAAATCACCTGCCAACTACGCCAGAACCGCTTGGCGGACACTGCGGAAACACCTGTCGGGCCGGCTGGAACCACATCTCAGACGTGCCAGAAACGTGTTCAAAGGAGATGCTGGAACCACACCCCGAACAGACGGAAAACACCTGCCAGACCCGTCTGAACAACCTGCCGAGCACGCCGGAGCCACCTGCTCGACTCGCCGGAACCACCTACCTGACATGCCAAAATCACCAGCCGGGTATGCCAGAACCACTTGGCGGACACTCCGGAATCATCTGCCGGACATGCCGGAACCAGCTCTCAGACACACCAGAACCACATGCCGGAGACGCCTGAAGCACCTGCCGAGCATGCCGGAGCCACCTGCTCGACTCGCCAGAAACACCTGTCGGACACGCCAAAATCACCTGCCGGGTATGCCAGAGCCACCTGGTGGACACTCCGAAATCACCTGTCGTGCATGCCGGAACCACCTCTCAGCCGTGCCGGAAGCAAGTGCCAGACACGCCGGAATCACCTACCGGACAGACCGGAACCACCTGCCGAGCACGCCGGAGCCACCTGTTCGACTCGCTGGAACCACCTGCCGGACAGGCCAATATCAACTGCTGGCTATGCCAGAACCACCTGGGGGACGGTCCGGAATCGCCTGCCAGCCATGGCGGAACCACCTCTCAGACGTACCAGAACCACCTGCCGGAGAACCTGGAAACACGTCCTGGACAGTCTGGAACCACCTGCCGGCCAAGCCTGAACCACCTGCCAAGCACAACGGAACAACCTGCCAGACACGCCAAAATCACCTGCGTGTTATGCCAGAACCACTTGGAGGACTCTCTGGGATGACCTGCCGGGCATGCCGGAACCACCTCTCAGACGTGCCAGAACCATGTGGCGGACAGTCCGGAATCACCTGTTGGGCATGCGCAACCACCTCTGAGACGTACCAGAACCACATGCCGTGCAGGCTGGAACCACCTACCGGACAGACCGGAATCACCTTTCGGGCATGCCGGAACCACCTGTCAGATGTGCCAGAAACACGTGCCGGAGACGCCGGACGCACCTGCCAAGCACGTTGGAACCACCTGCTCAACTCGCCTGAACCACCTGCCGGAAATGCCAAAATCACCTGCCGACTATGCCAGAACCCCTTGGCGAACACTCCGGAATCACTTGCCGGGCATGCAGGAACCACCTCTCAGACATGCCAGAACCCCGTGCCAATGACCCCGGAAGCACCAGCCGAGCACGCCGGAACAACTTGCTTGACTCGCCAGAAGCACCTGCCGATCACGCAAAAATCACCTGCCGGCTACGCCACAACCAGTTGGTGAACACTTTGGAATCACCTGCCAGGCTTGCTGGAACCACCTGCCAGTCATGCCAAAATCACCTGCCAACTACGCCAGAACCACTTGGCGGACACTGCGGAAACACCTGTCGGCCCGGCTGGAACCACATCTCAGACGTGCCAGAACCGTGTTCATGAGATGCTGGAACCACACCCCGAACAGACGGATAACACCTGCCAGAACCGTCTGAACAACCTGCTGAGCACGCCGGAACCACCTGCTCGACTCGCCGGAACCACCTACCTGACATGCCAAAATCACCAGCCGGGTATGCCAGAACCACTTGGCGGACACTCCGGAATCATCTGCCGGACATGCCGGAACCAGCTCTCAGACACACCATAACCACGTGCCGGAGACGCCGGAAGCACCTGCCGAGCATGCCGGAGCCACCTGCTCGACTCGCCAGAAACACCTGCCGGACACGCCAAAATCACCTGCCGGGTACGCCAGAACCACCTGGCGGACACTCCGAAATCACCTGTCGCGCATGCCGGAACCACCTCTCAGACGTGCCGGAAGCACGTGCCGGACACGCCGGAATCACCTACCGGACAGACCGGAACCACCTGCCGAGCACGCCGGAGCCACCTGTTCGACTCGCTGGAACCACCTGCCGGACAGGCCAATATCAACTGCTGGCTATGCCAGAACCACCTGGGGGACCGTCCGGAATCGCCTGCCAGCCATGGCGGAACCACCTCTCAGACGTACCAGAACCACCTGCCGGAGAAGCTGGAAACACGTCCTGGACAGTCTGGAACCACCTGCCGGCCAAGCCTGAACCACCTGCCAAGCACAACGGAACAACCTGCCAGACACGCCAAAATCACCTGCGTGTTATGCCAGAACCACTTGGAGGACTCTCTGGGATGACCTGCCGGGCATGCCGGAACCACCTCTCAGACGTGCCAGAAGCATGTGGCGGACAGTCCGGAATCACCTGTTGGGCATGCGCAACCACCTCTGAGACGTACCAGAACCACATGCCGTGCAGGCTGGAACCACCTACCGGACAGACCGGAATCAACTTTCGGGCATGCCGGAACCACCTGTCAGATGTGCCAGAAACACGTGCCGGAGACGCCGGAAGCACCTGCCAAGCACGTTGGAACCACCTGCTCAACTCGCCTGAACCACCTGCCGGACATGCCAAAATCACCTGCCGACTATGCCAGAACCACTTGGCGAACACTCCGGAATCACTTGCCGGGCATGCAGGAACCACCTCTCAGACATGCCAGAACCCCGTGCCAATGACCCCGGAAGCACCAGCCGAGCACGCCGGAACCACCTGCTCGACTCGCCAGAACCACCTGCCGATCACGCAAAAATCACCTGCCGGCTACGCCACAACCAGTTGGTGAACACTTTGGAATCACCTGCCAGGCTTGCTGGAACCACCTGCCAGTCATGCCAAAATCACCTGCCAACTACGCCAGAACCGCTTGGCGGACACTGCGGAAACACCTGTCGGGCCGGCTGGAACCACATCTCAGACGTGCCAGAAACGTGTTCATGAGATGCTGGAACCACACCCCGAACAGACGGATACCACCTGCCAGAACCGCCTGAACCACCTGCTGAGCACGCCGGAACCACCTGCTCGACTCACCGGTACCACCTCCCTGACACGCCAAAATCACCTGCTGGGTATGCCAGAACCACTTGGCGGACACTCCGGAATCATCTGCCGGACATGCCGGAACCAGCTCTCAGACACACCAGAACCACGTGCCGGAGACGCCGGAAGCACCTGCCGAGCATGCCGGAGCCACCTGCTCGACTCGCCAGAAACACCTGCCGGACACGCCAAAATCACCTGCCGGGTATGCCAGAGCCACCTGGTGGACACTCCGAAATCACCTGTCGTGCATGCCGGAACCACCTCTCAGCCGTGCCGGAAGCAAGTGCCGGACACGCCGGAATCACCTACCGGACAGACCGGAACCACCTGCCGAGCACGCCGGAGTCACCTGTTCGACTCGCTGGAACCACCTGCCGGACAGGCCAATATCAACTGCTGGCTATGCCAGAACCACCTGGGGGACGGTCCGGAATCGCCTGCCAGCCATGGCGGAACCACCTCTCAGACGTACCAGAACCACCTGCCGGAGAAGCTGGAAACACGTCCTGGACAGTCTGGAACCACCTGCCGGCCAAGCCTGAACCACCTGCCAAGCACAACGGAACAACCTGCCAGACACGCCAAAATCACCTGCGTGTTATGCCAGAACCACTTGGAGGACTCTCTGGGATGACCTGCCGGGCATGCCGGAACCACCTCTCAGACGTGCCAGAAGCATGTGGCGGACAGTCCGGAATCACCTGTTGGGCATGCGCAACCACCTCTGAGACGTACCAGAACCACATGCCGTGCAGGCTGGAAACACCTACCGGACAGACCGGAATCACCTTTCGGGCATGCCGGAACCACCTGTCAGATGTGCCAGACACACGTGCCGGAGACGCCGGACGCACCTGCCAAGCACTTTGGAACCACCTGCTCAACTCGCCTGAACCACCTGCCGGAAATGCCAAAATCACCTGCCGACTATGCCAGAACCCCTTGGCGAACACTCCGGAATCACTTGCCGGGCATGCAGGAACCACCTCTCAGACATGCCAGAACCCCGTGCCAATGACCCCGGAAGCACCAGCCGAGCACGCCGGAACAACTTGCTTGACTCGCCAGAAGCACCTGCCGATCACGCAAAAATCACCTGCCGGCTACGCCACAACCAGTTGGTGAACACTTTGGAATCACCTGCCAGGCTTGCTGGAACCACCTGCCAGTCATGCCAAAATCACCTGCCAACTACGCCAGAACCGCTTGACGGACACTGCGGAAACACCTGTCGGCCCGGCTGGAACCACATCTCAGACGTGCCAGAAACGTGTTCATGAGATGCTGGAACCACACCCCGAACAGAAGGATACCACCTGCCAGAACCGCCTGAACCACCTGCTGAGCACGCCGGAACCACCTGCTCGACTCACCGGCACCACCTCCCTGACACGCCAAAATCACCTGCTGGGTATGCCAGAACCACTTGGCGGACACTCCGGAATCATCTGCCGGACATGCCGGAACCAGCTCTCAGACACACCATAACCACGTGCCGGAGACGCCGGAAGCACCTGCCGAGCATGCCGGAGCCACCTGCTCGACTCGCCAGAAACACCTGCCGGACACGCCAAAATCACCTGCCGGGTACGCCAGAACCACCTGGCGGACACTACGGAATCACCTGCCGCGCATGCCGGAACCACCTCTCAGACGTGCCGGAAGCACGTGCCAGACACGCCGGAATCACCTACCGGACACACCGGAACCACCTGCCGAGCACGCCGGAGCCACCTGTTCGACTCACTGGAACCACCTGCCGGACAGGCCAATATCAATTGCTGGCTATGCCAGAGCCACCTGGGAGACGGTCCGGAATCGCCTGCCAGCCATGGCAGAACCACCTCTCAGACGTACCAGAACCACCTGCCGGAGAAGCTGGAAACACGTCCTGGACAGTCTGGAACCACCTGCCGGCCAAGCCTGAACCACCTGCCAAGCACAACGGAACAACCTGCCAGACACGCCAAAATCACCTGCGTGTTATGCCAGAACCACTTGGAGGACTCTCTGGGATGACCTGCCGGGCATGCCGGAACCACCTCTCAGACGTGCCAGAACCATGTGGCGGACAGTCCGGAATAACCTGTTTGGCATGCGCAACCACCTCTGAGACGTACCAGAACCACATGCCGTGCAGGCTGGAACCACCTACCGGACAGACCGGAATCACCTTTCGGGCATGCCGGAACCACCTGTCAGATGTGCCAGAAACACGTGCCGGAGACGCCGGAAGCACCTGCCAAGCACGTTGGAACCACCTGCTCAACTCGCCTGAACCACCTGCCGGACATGCCAAAATCACCTGCCGACTATGCCAGAACCCCTTGGCGAACACTCCGGAATCACTTGCCGGGCATGCAGGAACCACCTCTCAGACATGCCAGAACCCCGTGCCAATGACCCCGGAAGCACCAGCCGATCACGCCGGAACAACTTGCTCGACTCGCCAGAACCACCTGCCGATCACGCAAAAATCACCTGCCGGCTACGCCACAACCAGTTGCTGAACACTTTGGAATCACCTGCCAGGCTTGCTGGAACCACCTGCCAGTCATGCCAAAATCACCTGCCAACTACGCCAGAACCGCTTGGCGGACACTGCGGAAACACCTGTCGGGCCGGCTCGAACCACATCTCAGACGTGCCAGAAACGTGTTCATGAGATGCTGGAACCACACCCCGAACAGACGGATACCACCTGCCAGAACCGCCTGAACCACCTGCTGAGCACGCCGGAACCACCTGCTCGACTCACCGGTACCACCTCCCTGACACGCCAAAATCACCTGCTGGGTATGCCAGAACCACTTGGCGGACACTCCGGAATCATCTGCCGGACATGCCGGAACCAGCTCTCAGACACAGCAGAACCACGTGCCGCAGACGCCGGAAGCACCTGCCGAGAATGCCGGAGCCACCTGCTCGACTCGCCAGAAACACCTGCCGGACACGCCAAAATCACCTGCCGGGTATGCCAGAACCACCTGGCGGACACTACGAAATCACCTGCCGCGCATGCCGGAACCACCTCTCAGACGTGCCGGAAGCACGTGCCAGACACGCCGGAAACACCTACCGGACAGACCGGAACCACCTGCCAAGAACGCCGGAGCCACCTGTTCGACTCGCTGGAACCACCTGCCGGACAGGCCAATATCAACTGCTGGCTATGCCAGAACCACCTGGGGGACAGTCCGGGATCACCTGCCAGCCATGGCGGAACCACCTCTCAGACGTACCAGAACCACATGCCGGAGAAGCTGGAAACACGTCCTGGACAGACTGGAACCACGTGACGGCCATGCCTGAACCACCTGCCGAGCACGGCGGAACCACCTGCCGGACACGCCAAAATCACCTGCGGGCTACGCCAGAACCACTTGGACGACTCTCCGAAATGATCTGCCGGGCATGTTGTAACCACCTCTCAGACGTGCCAGAAGCACGTGCCAGACAGTCCGGAATCACCTGTTGGGCATACGCAACCACCTCTGAGACGTACCAGAACCACGTGTCGTGCACGCCGGAACCACCTACCGGACAGACCGGAATCAACTTTTGGGCATGCCGGAACCACCAGTCAGATGTGCCAGAAACACGTGCCGGAGACGCCGGAAGCACCTGCCGAGCACGTCGCAACCACCTGCTCAACTCGCCTGAACCACCTGCCGGACACACCAAAATCACCTGCCCGCTACACCAGCACCACTTCGGGGACAAGCCGGAATCACGTGAGGGGCATGCCGGCACAGCCTCTCAGACTGAACCTCGTGCCGGACACCACAGGACCACCTGCCGGACAGACCGGAACCACCTGCCGGACACGCCGGAACCACCGGCTCGACCCGCCGGAACGACCGCTGGACATGCAAAATCACCTGCCGGCTACGCCGGAAACACTTGGCGAACACTCCGGAATCACCTGCCGGGCATGCCGGAACCACCTCTCAGATATGCCAGAACCACGTGCCAATGACCCCGGAAGCACCTGCCGAGCACGCCGGAACCACCTGCTCGACTCACCAGAACCACCTGCCGGACACGCAGAAATCACCTGCCGGCTACGCCACAACCAGTTGGGGAACACTTCGGAACCACCTGCCGGGCTTGCTGGAACCACCTGCCGGTCATGCCAAAATCACCTGCCAACTACGCCAGTACCACTTGGCGGACACTGTGGAAACACCTGTCGGGCCGGCCGGAACCACATCTCAGACGTGCCAGAACCATGTGCATGAGATGCTGGAACCACACCCCGAGCAGACGGAAAACACCTGCCAGACCCGTCTGAACAACCTGCCGAGCACGCCGGATCAGCTGCTCGACTCGCCGGAACCACCTACCTGACATGCCCAAATCACCAGCCGGGTATGCCAGAACCACTTGCCGGACACTCCGGAATCATCTGCCGGACATGCCGGAACCAGCTCTCAGACACACCAGAACCACGTGCCGGAGACGCCGGAAGCACCTGCCGAGCATGCCGGAGCCACCTGCTCGACTCGCCAGAAACACCTGCCGGACACGCCAAAATCACCTGCCGGGTACGCCAGAACCACCTGGCGGACACTCCGAAATCACCTGTCGCGCATGCCGGAACCACCTCTCAGACGTGCCGGAAGCACGTGCCGGACACGCCGGAATCACCTACCGGACAGACCGGAACCACCTGCCGAGCACGCCGGAGCCACCTGTTCGACTCGCTGGAACCACCTGCCGGACAGGCCAATATCAACTGCTGGCTATGCCAGAACCAGCTGGGGGACCGTCCGGAATCGCCTGCCAGCCATGGCGGAAACACCTCTCAGACGTACCAGAACCACCTGCCGGAGAAGCTGGAAACACGTCCTTGACAGTCTGGAACCACCTGCCGGCCAAGCCTGAACCACCTGCCAAGCACAACGGAACAACCTGCCACACACGCCAAAATCACCTGCGTGTTATGCCAGAACCACTTGGAGGACTCTCTGGGATGACCTGCCGGGCATGCCGGAACCACCTCTCAGACGTGCCAGAAGCATGTGGCGGACAGTCCGGAATCACCTGTTGGGCATGCGCAACCACCTCTGAGACGTACCAGAACCACATGCCGTGCAGGCTGGAACCACCTACCGGACAGACCGGAATCACCTTTCGGGCATGCCGGAACCACCTGTCAGATGTGCCAGAAACACGTGCCGGAGACGCCGGAAGCACCTGCCAAGCACGTTGGAACCACCTGCTCAACTCGCATGAACCACCTGCCGGACATGCCAAAATCACCTGCCAACTATGCCAGAACCACTTGGCGAACACTCCGGAATCACTTGCCGGGCATGCAGGAACCACCTCTCAGACATGCCAGAACCCCGTGCCAATGACCCCGGAAGCACCAGCCGAGCACGCCGGAACCACCTGCTCGACTCGCCAGAAGCACCTGCCGATCACGCAAAAATCACCTGCCGGCTACGCCACAACCAGTTGGTGAACACTTTGGAATCACCTGCCAGGCTTGCTGGAACCACCTGCCAGTCATGCCAAAATCACCTGCCAACTACGCCAGAACCGCTTGGCGGACACTGCGGAAACACCTGTCGGGCCGGCTGGAACCACATCTCAGACGTGCCAGAAACGTGTTCATAAGATGCTCGAACCACACCCCGAACACACGGATACCACCTGCCAGAACCGCCTGAACCACCTGCTGAGCACGCCGGAACCACCTGCTCGACTCACCGGTACCACCTCCCTGACACGCCAAAATCACCTGCTGGGTATACCAGAACCACTTGCCAGAAACTCCGGAATCATCTGCCGGACATGCCGGAACCAGCTCTCAGACACACCAGAACCAAGTGCCGGAGACGCCGGAAGCACCTGCCGAGCATGCCGGAGCCACCTGCTCGACTCGCCAGAAACACCTGCCGGACACGCCAAAATCACCTGCCGGGTATGCCAGAACCACCTGGCGGACACTACGGAATCACCTGCCGCGCATGCCGGAACCACCTCTCAGACGTGCCGGAAGCATGTGCCAGACACGCCGGAAACACCTACCGGACAGACCGGAACCACCTGCCAAGAACGCCGGAGCCACCTGTTCGACTGGCTGGAACCACCTGCCGGACAGGCCAATATCAACTGCTGGCTATGCCAGAACCACCTGGGGGACAGTCCGGGATCACCTGCCAGCCATGGCGGAACCACCTCTCAGACGTACCAGAACCACCTGCCGGAGAAGCTGGAAACACGTCCTGGACAGACTGGAACCACGTGACGGCCATGCCTGAACCACCTGCCGGACACGCCAAAATCACCTGCGGGCTACGCCAGAACCACTTGGACGACTCTCCGAAATGACCTGCCGGGCATGTTGGAACCACCTCTCAGACGTGCCAGAAGCACGTGGCGGACAGTCCGGAATCACCTGTTGGGCATACGCAACCACCTCTGACACGTACCAGAACCACGTGCCGCGCACGCCGGAACCACCTACCAGACAGACCGGAATCAACTTTTGGGCATGCCGGAACCACCAGTCAGATGTGCCAGAAACACGTGCCGGAGACGCCGGAAGCACCTGCCGAGCACGTCGCAACCACCTGCTCAACTCGCCGGAACCACCTGCCGGACACGCCAAAATCACCTGCCCGCTACACCAGCACCACTTCGGGGACAAGCCGGAATCACGTGAGGGGCATGCCGGCACAGCCTCTCAGACTGAACCTCGTGCCGGACACCACAGAACCACCTGCCGGACAGACCGGAACCACCTGCCGGACACGCCGGTACCACCGGCTCGACCCGCCGGAACGACAGCTGGACATGCAAACTCACCTGCCGGCTACGCCGCCAACACTTGGCGAACACTCCGGAATCACCTGCCGGGCATGCCGGCACCACCTCTCAGATATGCCAGAACCACGTGCCAATGACCCCAGAAGCACGTGCCGAGCACGCCGGAATCACCTGGTCGACTCGCCAGAACCACCTGCCGGACACGCAGAAATCACCTGCCGGCTACGCCACAACCAGTTGGGGAACACTTCGGAATCACCTGCCGGGCTTGCTGGAACCACCTGCCGGTCATGCCAAAATCACCTGCCAACTACGCCAGTACCACTTGGCGGACACTGTGGAAACACCTGTCGGGCCGGCCGGAACCACATCTCAGACGTGCCAGAACCATGTGCATGAGATGCTGGAACCACACCCCGAACAGACGGAAAACACCTGCCAGACCCGTCTGAACAACCTGCCGAGCACGCCGGAGCCACCTGCTCGACTCGCCGGAACCAACTACCTGACATGCCAAAATCACCAGCCGGGTATTCCAGAACCACTTGGCGGACACTCCGATATCATCTGCCGGACATGCCGGAACCAGCTCTCAGAAACACCAGAACCACGTGCCGGAGACGCCGGAAACACCTGCCGAGCATGCCGGAGCCACCTGCTCGACTCGCCAGAAACACCTGCCGGACACGCCAAAATCACCTGCCGGGTACGCCAGAACCACCTGGAAGACACTCCGAAACCACCTGTCACGCATGCCGGAACCACCTCTCAGACTTGCCGGAAGCACGTGCCGGACACGCCGGAATCACCTACCGGACAGACCGGAAACACCTGCCGAGCACGCCGGAGCCACCTGTTCGACTCGCTGGAACCACCTGCCGGACAGGCCAATATCAACTGCTGGCTATGCCAGAACCACCTGGGGGACGGTCCGGAATCGCCTGCCAGCCATGGCGGAACCACCTCTCAGACGTACCAGAACCACCTGCCGGAGAAGCTGGAAACACGTCCTGGACAGTCTGGAACCACCTGCCGGCCAAGCCTGAACCACCTGCCAAGCACAACGGAACAACCTGCCACACACGCCAAAATCACCTGCGTGTTATGCCAGAACCACTTGGAGGACTCTCTGGGATGACCTGCCGGGCATGCCGGAACCACCTCTCAGACGTGCCAGAACCATGTGGCGGACAGTCCGGAATCACCTGTTGGGCATGCGCAACCACCTCTGAGACGTACCAGAACCACATGCCGTGCAGGCTGGAACCACCTACCGGACAGACCGGAATCACCTTTCGGGCATGCCGGAACCACCTGTCAGATGTGCCAGAAACACGTGCCGGAGACGCCGGACGCACCTGCCAAGCACGTTGGAACCACCTGCTCAACTCGCCTGAACCACCTGCCGGACATGCCAAAATCACCTGCCGACTATGCCAGAACCACTTGGCGAACACTCCGGAATCACTTGCCGGGCATGCAGGAACCACCTCTCAGACATGCCAGAACCCCGTGCCAATGACCCCGGAAGCACCAGCCGAGCACGCCGGAACCACCTGCTCGACTCGCCAGAACCACCTGCCGATCACGCAAAAATCACCTGCCGGCTACGCCACAACCAGTTGGTGAACACTTTGGAATCACCTGCCAGGCTTGCTGGAACCACCTGCCAGTCATGCCAAAATCACCTGCCAACTACGCCAGAACCGCTTGGCGGACACTGCGGAAACACCTGTCGGGCCGGCTGGAACCACATCTCAGACGTGCCAGAAACGTGTTCATAAGATGCTCGAACCACACCCCGAACACACGGATACCACCTGCCAGAACCGCCTGAACCACCTGCTGAGCACGCCGGAACCACCTGCTCGACTCACCGGTACCACCTCCCTGACACGCCAAAATCACCTGCTGGGTATACCAGAACCACTTGCCAGAAACTCCGGAATCATCTGCCGGACATGCCGGAACCAGCTCTCAGACACACCAGAACCAAGTGCCGGAGACGCCGGAAGCACCTGCCGAGCATGCCGGAGCCACCTGCTCGACTCGCCAGAAACACCTGCCGGACACGCCAAAATCACCTGCCGGGTATGCCAGAACCACCTGGCGGACACTACGGAATCACCTGCCGCGCATGCCGGAACCACCTCTCAGACGTGCCGGAAGCACGTGCCAGACACGCCGGAAACACCTACCGGACAGACCGGAACCACCTGCCAAGAACGCCGGAGCCAACTGTTCGACTCGCTGGAACCACCTGCCGGACAGGCCAATATCAACTGCTGGCTATGCCAGAACCACCTGGGGGACAGTCCGGGATCACCTGCCAGCCATGGCGGAACCACCTCTCAGACGTACCAGAACCACCTGCCGGAGAAGCTGGAAACACGTCCTGGACAGACTGGAACCACGTGACGGCCATGCCTGAACCACCTGCCGGACACGCCAAAATCACCTGCGGGCTACGCCAGAACCACTTGGACGACTCTCCGAAATGACCTGCCGGGCATGTTGGAACCACCTCTCAGACGTGCCAGAAGCACGTGCCAGACAGTCCGGAATCACCTGTTGGGCATACGCAACCACCTCTGAGACGTACCAGAACCACGTG
This sequence comes from Equus przewalskii, assembly GCF_037783145.1. NCBI lineage: Eukaryota > Metazoa > Chordata > Mammalia > Perissodactyla > Equidae > Equus > Equus przewalskii. Next base: position 17,209 of record NW_027226878.1, read on the forward strand.
TCGTGCACGCCGGAACCACCTACCGGACAGACCGGAATCAACTTTTGGGCATGCCGGAACCACCCGTCAGATGTGCCAGAAACACGCGCCGGAGACGCCGGAAGCACCTGCCGAGCACGTCGCAACCACCTGCTCAACTCGCCGGAACCACCTGCCGGACACGCCAAAATCACCTGCCCGCTACACCAGCACCACTTCGGGGACAAGCCGGAATCACGTGAGGGGCATGCCGGCACAGCCTCTCAGACTGAACCTCGTGCCGGACACCACAGAACCACCTGCCGGACAGACCGGAACCACCTGCCGGACACGCCGGAACCACCGGCTCGACCCGCCGGAACGACCGCTGGACATGCAAAATCACCTGCCGGCTACGCCGGAAACACTTGGCGAACACTCCGGAATCACCTGCCGGGCATGCCGGAACCACCTCTCAGATATGCCAGAACCACGTGCCAATGACCCCGGAAGCACCTGCCGAGCACGCCGGAACCACCTGCTCGACTCGCCAGAACCACCTGCCGGACACGCAGAAATCACCTGCCGGCTACGCCACAACCAGTTGGGGAACACTTCGGAATCACCTGCCGGGCTTGCTGGAACCACCTGCCGGTCATGCCAAAATCACCTGCCAACTACGCCAGTACCACTTGGCGGACACTGTGGAAACACCTGTCGGGCCGGCCGGAACCACATCTCAGACGTGCCAGAACCATGTGCATGAGATGCTGGAACCACACCCCGAACAGACGGAAAACACCTGCCAGACCCGTCTGAACAACCTGCCGAGCACGCCGGAGCCACCTGCTCGACTCGCCGGAACCACCTACCTGACATGCCCAAATCACCAGCCGGGTATGCCAGAACCACTTGGCGGACACTCCGGAATCATCTGCCGGACATGCCGGAACCAGCTCTCAGACACACCAGAACCACGTGCCGGAGACGCCGGAAGCACCTGCCGAGCATGCCGGAGCCACATGCTCGACTCGCCAGAAACACCTGCCGGACACGCCAAAATCACCTGCCGGGTATGCCAGAGCCACCTGGTGGACACTCCGAAATCACCTGTCGTGCATGCCGGAACCACCTCTCAGCCGTGCCGGAAGCAAGTGCCGGACACGCCGGAATCACCTACCGGACAGACCGGAACCACCTGCCGAGCACGCCGGAGTCACCTGTTCGACTCGCTGGAACCACCTGCCGGACAGGCCAATATCAACTGCTGGCTATGCCAGAACCACCTGGGGGACGGTCCGGAATCGCCTGCCAGCCATGGCGGAACCACCTCTCAGACGTACCAGAACCACCTGCCGGAGAAGCTGGAAACACGTCCTGGACAGTCTGGAACCACCTGCCGGCCAAGCCTGAACCACCTGCCAAGCACAACGGAACAACCTGCCAGACACGCCAAAATCACCTGCGTGTTATGCCAGAACCACTTGGAGGACTCTCTGGGATGACCTGCCAGGCATGCCGGAACCACCTCTCAGACGTGCCAGAAGCATGTGGCGGACAGTCCGGAATCACCTGTTGGGCATGCGCAACCACCTCTGAGACGTACCAGAACCACATGCCGTGCAGGCTGGAAACACCTACCGGACAGACCGGAATCACCTTTCGGGCATGCCGGAACCACCTGTCAGATGTGCCAGACACACGTGCCGGAGACGCCGGACGCACCTGCCAAGCACTTTGGAACCACCTGCTCAACTCGCCTGAACCACCTGCCGGAAATGCCAAAATCACCTGCCGACTATGCCAGAACCCCTTGGCAAACACTCCGGAATCACTTGCCGGGCATGCAGGAACCACCTCTCAGACATGCCAGAACCCCGTGCCAATGACCCCGGAAGCACCAGCCGAGCACGCCGGAACAACTTGCTTGACTCGCCAGAAGCACCTGCCAATCACGCAAAAATCACCTGCCGGCTACGCCACAACCAGTTGGTGAACACTTTGGAATCACCTGCCAGGCTTGCTGGAACCACCTGCCAGTCATGCCAAAATCACCTGCCAACTACGCCAGAACCGCTTGACGGACACTGCGGAAACACCTGTCGGCCCGGCTGGAACCACATCTCAGACGTGCCAGAAACGTGTTCATGAGATGCTGGAACCACACCCCGAACAGAAGGATACCACCTGCCAGAACCGCCTGAACCACCTGCTGAGCACGCCGGAACCACCTGCTCGACACACCGGCACCACCTCCCTGACACGCCAAAATCACCTGCTGGGTATGCCAGAACCACTTGGCGGACACTCCGGAATCATCTGCCGGACATGCCGGAACCAGCTCTCAGACACACCATAACCACGTGCCGGAGACGCCGGAAGCACCTGCCGAGCATGCCGGAGCCACCTGCTCGACTCGCCAGAAACACCTGCCGGACACGCCAAAATCACCTGCCGGGTACGCCAGAACCACCTGGCGGACACTACGGAATCACCTGCCGCGCATGCCGGAACCACCTCTCAGACGTGCCGGAAGCACGTGCCAGACACGCCGGAATCACCTACCGGACACACCGGAACCACCTGCCGAGCACGCCGGAGCCACCTGTTCGACTCACTGGAACCACCTGCCGGACAGGCCAATATCAACTGCTGGCTATGCCAGAACCACCTGGGGGACAGTCCGGGATCACCTGCCAGCCATGGCGGAACCACCTCTCAGACGTACCAGAACCACCTGCCGGAGAAGCTGGAAACACGTCCTGGACAGACTGGAACCACGTGACGGCCATGCCTGAACCACCTGCCGAGCACGGCGGAACCACCTGCCGGACACGCCAAAATCACCTGCGGGCTACGCCAGAACCACTTGGACGACTCTCCGAAATGACCTGCCGGGCATGTTGGAACCACCTCTCAGACGTGCCAGAAGCACGTGCCAGACAGTCCGGAATCACCTGTTGGGCATACGCAACCACCTCTGAGACGTACCAGAACCACGTGCCGTGCACGCCGGAACCACCTACCGGACAGACCGGAATCAACTTTTGGGCATGCCGGAACCACCAGTCAGATGTGCCAGAAACACGTGCCGGAGACGCCGGAAGCACCTGCCGAGCACGTCGCAACCACCTGCTCAACTCGCCTGAACCACCTGCCGGACACGCCAAAATCACCTGCCCGCTACACCAGCACCACTTCGGGGACAAGCCGGAATCACGTGAGGGGCATGCCGGCACAGCCTCTCAGACTGAACCTCGTGCCGGACACCACAGAACCACCTGCCGGACAGACCGGAACCACCTGCCGGACACGCCGGAACCACCGGCTCGACCCGCCGGAACGACCGCTGGACATGCAAAATCACCTGCCGGCTACGCCGGAAACACTTGGCGAACACTCCGGAATCACCTGCCGGGCATGCCGGAACCACCTCTCAGATATGCCAGAACCACGTGCCAATGACCCCGGAAGCACCTGCCGAGCACGCCGGAACCACCTGCTCGACTCGCCAGAACCACCTGCCGGACACGCAGAAATCACCTGCCGGCTACGCCACAACCAGTTGGGGAACACTTCGGAATCACCTGCCGGGCTTGCTGGAACCACCTGCCGGTCATGCCAAAATCACCTGCCAACTACGCCAGTACCACTTGGCGGACACTGTGGAAACACCTGTCGGGCCGGCCGGAACCACATCT
>NW_027226879.1:0-57413 GCF_037783145.1 Equus przewalskii
GCGTCTCCGGAACTTGGTTCTGGCACGTCTGAGAGGTGGATCCGGCATGCCCGGCAGGTTATCCCAGAGAGTCCTCCAAGTGGTTCTGGCATAACACGCAGGTGATTTTGGCGTGTCTGGCAGGTTGCTCCGTTGTGCTTGGCAGGTGGTTCAGGCTTGGCCGGCAGGTGGTTCCAGACTGTCCAGGACGTGTTTCCAGCTTCTCCGGCAGGTGGTTCTGGTACGTCTGAGAGGTGGTTCCGCCATGGCTGGCAGGTGATTCCGAAGTGTTCCCCAACTGGTTGTGGCGTAGCCGGCAGGTGATTTTTGCGTGTCCGGCAGGTGGTTCTGGCGAGTCGAGCAGGTGGTTCCGGCGTGCTCGGCAGGTGCTTCCGGGGTCATTGGCACGTGGTTCTGGCATATCTGAGAGGCGGTTCCGGCATGCCCGGCAGGTGATTCCGGAGTGTTCGCCAACTGTTTCCGGCGTAGCCGGCAGGTGATTTTGCATGTCCAGCGGTCGTTCCGGCGGGTCGAGCCGGTGGTTCCGGCGTGTCCGGCAGGTGGTTCCGGTCTGTCCGGCAGGTGGTTCTGTGGTGTCCGGCACGAGGTTCAGTCTGAGAGGCTGTGCCGGCATGCCCCTCACGTGATTCCGGCTTGTCGCCGAACTGGTGCTGGTGTAGCGGGCAGGTGATTTTGGCGTGTCCGGCAGGTGGTTCAGGCGAGTTGAGCAGGTGGTTGCGACGTGCTCGGCAGGAGCTTCCGGCGTCTCCGGCACGTGTTTCTGGCACATCTGACTGGTGGTTCCGGCATGCCCAAAAGTGGATTCCGGTCTGTCCGGTAGGTGGTTCCGGCGTGCACGGCACGTGGTTCTGGTACGTGTCAGAGGTGGTTGCGTATGCCCAACAGGTGATTCCGGATTGTCCGCCACGTGCTTCTGGCACGTCTGAGAGGTGGTTCCAACATGCCCGGCAGGTCATTTCGGAGAGTCGTCCAAGTGGTTCTGGCGTAGCGCGCAGGTGATTTTGGCGTGTCCGGCAGGTGGTTCCGCCGTGCTCGGCATGTGGTTCAGGCATGGCCGTCACGTGGTTCCAGTCTGTCCAGGACGTGTTTCCAGCTTCTCCGGCAGGTGGTTCTGGTACGTCTGAGAGGTGGTTCCGCCATGGCTGGCAGGTGATCCCGGACTGTCCCCCAGGTGGTTCTGGCATAGCCAGCAGTTGATATTGGCCTGTCCGGCAGGTGGTTCCAGCGAGTCGAGCAGGTGGCTCCGGCATGCTCGGCAGGTGCTTCCGGCGTCTCCGGCACTTGGTTCTGGTGTGTCTGAGAGCTGGTTCCGGCATGTCCGGCAGATGATTCTTGAGTGTCCGCCAAGTGGTTCTGGCATACCCAGCAGGTGATTTTGGCGTGTCAGGGAGGTGGTACCGGTGAGTCGAGCAGGTGGTTGCGGCGTGCTCAGCAGGTGGTTCAGGCGGTTCTGGCAGGTGGTATCCGTCTGTTCGGGGTGTGGTTCCAGCATCTCATGAACACGTTTCTGGCACGTCTGAGATGTGGTTCCAGCCGGCCCGACAGGTGTTTCCGCAGTGTAGGCCAAGCGGTTCTGGCGTAGTTGGCAGGTGATTTTGGCATGACTGGCAGGTGGTTCCAGCAAGCCTGGCAGGTGATTCCAGAGTGTTCACCAAGTGGTTCTGGCGTAGCCGGCAGGTGATTTTGGCGTGTCGGCAGGTGGTTCCGGCGAGTCGAGCAGGTGGCTCCGGCGTGCTCGGCAGGTGCTTCCGGGGTCATGGCACGTGGTTCTGGCATGTCTGAGAGGTGGTTCCGGCATGCCCGGCAGGTGATTCCGGAGTGTCCGCCAAGTGGTTCTGGCATACCCGGCAGGTGATTTTGGCGTGTCCGGCAGGTGGTTCTGGCGAGTCGAGCAGGTGGTTCCGGCGTGCTTCCGGGGTGATTGGCACGTGGTTCTGGCATGTCTGAGAGGTGGTTCCGGCATGCCCGGCAGGTGATTCCGGAGTGTTCGCCAAGTGGTTCTGGCGTAGCCGGCAGGTGATTTTGCATGTCCGGCAGGTGGTTCCGGCGAGTCGAGCAGGTGGTTCCGGCGTGTCCGGCAGGTGGTTCCGGTCTGTCCGGCAGGTGTTTCCGTGGTGTCCGGCACGAGGTTCAGTCTGAGAGGTGGTTCCGGCATGCCCGGCAGGTGATTCCGGAGTGTCCGCCAAGTGGTTCTGGCGTAGTCGGCAGGTGATTTTGGCGTGTCCGGCAGGTGGTTCAGGCGAGTTGAGCAGGTGGTTCCGACGTGCTCGGCAGGTGCTTCCGGCGTCTCCGGCACGTGTTTCTGGCACATCTGACAGGTGGTTCCGGCATGCCCGAAAGGTGATTCCGGTCTGTCCGGTAGGTGGTTCCGGCGTGCACGGCAGGTGGTTCTGGTACGTCTCAGAGGTGGTTGCGCATGACCAACAGGTGATTCCGGACTGTCCGCCACGTGGTTCTGGCACGTCTGAGAGGTGGTTCCGGCATGCCCGGCAGGTCATTCCGGAGAGTCCTCCAAGTGGTTCTGGCATAACACGCAGGTGATTTTGGCGTGTCTGGCAGGTGGTTCCGTCGTGCTCGGCAGGTGGTTCAGGCGTGGCCGGCAGGTGGTTCCAGACTGTCCAGGACGTGTTTCCAGCTTCTCCGGCAGGTGGTTCTGGTACGTCTGAGAGGTGGTTCCGCCATGGCTGGCAGGTGATTCCGGACTGTCCCCCAGGTGGTTCTGGCATAGCCAGCAGTTGATATTGGCGTGTCCGGCAGGTGGTTCCAGCGAGTCGAACAGGTGGCTCCGGCGTGCTCGGCAGGTGGTTCCGGTCTGTCCGGTAGGTGTTTCCGGCGTGTCCGGCACGTGCTTCCGGCACGTCTGAGAGGTGGTTCCGGCATGCGCGGCAGGTGATTCCGGAGTGTCCGCCAGGTGGTTCTGGCGTAGCCGGCAGGTGATTTTGGCGTGTCCGGCAGGTGGTTCTGGCGAGTCGAGCAGGTGGCTCCGGCATGCTCGGCAGGTGCTTCCGGCGTCTCCGGCACGTGGTTCTGGTGTGTCTGAGAGCTGGTTCCGGCATGTCCGGCAGATGATTCCGGAGTGTCCGCCAAGTGGTTCTGCCATACCCAGCAGGTGATTTTGGCTTGTCAGGGAGGTGGTACCGGTGAGTCGAGCAGGTGGTTCCGGCGTGCTCAGCAGGTGGTTCAGGCGGTTCTGGCAGGTGGTATCCGTCTGTTCGGGGTGTGGTTCCAGCATCTCATGAACACGTTTCTGGCACGTCTGAGATGTGGTTCCGGCCGGCCCGACAGGTGTTTCCGCAGTGTCCGCCAAGCGGTTCTGGCGTAGTTGGCAGGTGATTTTGGCATGACCGGCAGGTGGTTCCAGCAAGCCCGGCAGGTGATTCCGAAGTGTTCACCAACTGGTTGTGGCGTAGCCGGCAGGTGATTTTTGCGTGATCGGCAGGTGGTTCTGGCGAGTCGAGCAGGTGGTTCCGGCGTGCTCGGCAGGTGCTTCCGGGGTCATTGGCACGTGGTTCTGGCATATCTGAGAGGTGGTTCCGGCATGCCCGGCAGGTGATTCCGGAGTGTTCGCCAAGTGTTTGCGGCGTAGCCGGCAGGTGATTTTGCATGTCCAGCGGTCGTTCCGGCGGGTCGAGCCGGTGGTTCCGGCGTGTCCGGCAGGTGGTTCCGGTCTGTCCGGCAGGTGGTTCTGTGGTGTCCGGCACGAGGTTCAGTCTGAGAGGCTGTGCCGGCATGCCCCTCACGTGATTCCGGCTTGTCCCCGAAGTGGTGCTGGTGTAGCGGGCAGGTGATTTTGGCGTGTCCGGCAGGTGGTTCAGGCGAGTTGAGCAGGTGGTTGCGACGTGCTCGGCTGGTGCTTCCGGGGTCATTGGCACGGGGTTCTGGCATGTCTGAGAGGTGGTTCCTGCATGCCCGGCAAGTGATTCCAGAGTGTTCGCCATGTGGTTCTGGCATAGTCGGCAGGTGATTTTGGCATGTCCGGCAGGTGGTTCAGGCGAGTTGAGCAGGTGGTTCCAACGTGCTTGGCAGGTGCTTCCGGCGTCTCCGGCACGTGTTTCTGGCACATCTGACAGGTGGTTCCGGCATGCCCGAAAGGTGATTCCGGTCTGTCCGGTAGGTGGTTCCAGCCTGCACGGCATGTGGTTCTGGTACGTCTCAGAGGTGGTTGCGTATGCCCAACAGGTGATTCCGGACTGTCCGCCACGTGGTTCTGGCACGTCTGAGAGGTGGTTCCGACATGCCCGGCAGGTCATCTCAGAGAGTCCTCCAAGTGGTTCTGGCATAGCACGCAGGTGATTTTGGCGTGTCCGGCAGGTTGTTCCGTCGTGCTTGGCAGGTGGTTCAGGCATGGCCGTCAGGTGGTTCCAGACTGTCCAGGACGTGTTTCCAGCTTCTCCGGCAGGTGGTTCTGGTACGTCTGAGAGGTGGTTCCGCCATGGCTGGCAGGTGATTCCGGACTGTCCCCCAGGTGGTTCTGGCATAGCCAGCAGTTGATATTGGCCTGTCCGGCAGGTGGTTCCAGCGAGTCGAACAGGTGGCTCCGGCGTGCTCGGCAGGTGGTTCCGGTCTGTCCGGTAGGTGATTCCGGCGTGTCTGGCACGTGCTTCCGGCACGTCTGAGAGGTGGTTCCGGCATGCGCGACAGGTGATTCCGTAGTGTCCGCCAGGTGGTTCTGGCATACCCGGCAGGTGATTTTGGCGTGTCCGGCAGGTGTTTCTGGCGAGTCGAGCAGGTGGCTCCGGCATGCTCGGCAGGTGCTTCCGGCGTCTCCGGCACGTGGTTCTGGTGTGTCTGAGAGCTGGTTCCGGCATGTCCGGCAGATGATTCCGGAGTGTCCGCCAAGTGGTTCTGGCATACCCAGCAGGTGATTTTGGCGTGTCAGGGAGGTGGTACCGGTGAGTCGAGCAGGTGGTTCCGGCGTGCTCAGCAGGTGGTTCAGGCGGTTCTGGCAGGTGGTATCCGTCTGTTCGGGGTGTGGTTCCAGCATCTCATGAACACGTTTCTGGCACGTCTGAGATGTGGTTCCGGCCGGCCCGACAGGTGTTTCCTCAGTGTCCGCCAAGTGGTACTGGCGTAGTTGGCAGGTGATTTTGGCATGACCGGCAGGTGGTTCCAGCAAGCCCGGCAGGTGATTCCGAAGTGTTCCCCAACTGGTTGTGGCGTAGCCGGCAGGTGATTTTTGCGTGTCCGGCAGGTGGTTCTGGCGAGTCGAGCAGGTGGTTCCGGCGTGCTCGGCAGGTGCTTCCGGGGTCATTGGCACGTGGTTCTGGCATGTCTGAGAGGTGGTTCCGGCATGCCCGGCAGGTGATTCCGGCGTGTTCCCGAAGTGGTGCTGGTGTAGCGGGCAGGTGATTTTGGCGTGTCCGGCAGGTGGTTCAGGCGAGTTGAGCAGGTGGTTGCGACGTGCTCGGCAGGTGCTTCCGGCATCTCCGGCACGTGTTTCTGGCACATCTGACTGGTGGTTCCGGCATGCCCAAAAGTTGATTCCGGTCTGTCCGGTAGGTGGTTCCGGCGTGCACGGCACATGGTTCTGGTACGTGTCAGAGGTGGTTGCGTATGCCCAACAGGTGATTCCGGACTGTCCGCCACGTGCTTCTGGCACGTCTGAGAGGTGGTTCCAACATGCCCGGCAGGTCATTTCGGAGAGTCGTCCAAGTGGTTCTGGCGTAGCCCGCAGGTGATTTTGGCGTGTCCGGCAGGTGGTTCCGCCGTGCTCGGCAGGTGGTTCAGGCATGGCCGTCACGTGGTTCCAGTCTGTCCAGGACGTGTTTCCAGCTTCTCCGGCAGGTGGTTCTGGTACGTCTGAGAGGTGGTTCCGCCATGGCTGGCAGGTGATCCCGGACTGTCCCCCAGGTGGTTCTGGCATAGCCAGCAGTTGATATTGGCCTGTCCGGCAGGTGGTTCCAGCGAGTCGAACAGGTGGCTCCGGCGTTCTTGGCAGGTGGTTCCGGTCTGTCCGGTAGGTGTTTCCGGCGTGTCTGGCACGTGCTTCCGGCACGTCTGAGAGGTGGTTCCGGCATGCGCGGCAGGTGATTCCGTAGTGTCCGCCAGGTGGTTCTGGCATACCCGGCAGGTGATTTTGGCGTGTCCGGCAGGTGTTTCTGGCGAGTCGAGCAGGTGGCTCCGGCATGCTCGGCAGGTGCTTCCGGCGTCTCCGGCACTTGGTTCTGGTGTGTCTGAGAGCTGGTTCCGGCATGTCCGGCAGATGATTCCGGAGTGTCCGCCAAGTGGTTCTGGCATACCCAGCAGGTGATTTTGGCGTGTCAGGGAGGTGGTTACCGGTGAGTCGAGCAGGTGGTTCCGGCGTGCTCAGCAGGTGGTTCAGGCGGTTCTGGCAGGTGGTATCCGTCTGTTCGGGGTGTGGTTCCAGCATCTCATGAACACGTTTCTGGCACGTCTGAGATGTGGTTCCAGCCGGCCCGACAGGTGTTTCCGCAGTGTCCGCCAAGCGGTTCTGGCGTAGTTGGCAGGTGATTTTGGCATGACTGGCAGGTGGTTCCAGCAAGCCTGGCAGGTGATTCCAAAGTGTTCACCAACTGGTTGTATCGTAGCCGGCAGGTGATTTTTGCGTGATCGGCAGGTGGTTCTGGCGAGTCGAGCAGGTGGTTCCGGAGTGCTCGGCTGGTGCTTCCGGGGTCATTGGCACGGGGTTCTGGCATGTCTGAGAGGTGTTTCCTGCATGCCCGGCAAGTGATTCCGGTGTGTTCACCAAGTGGTTCTGGCATAGTCGCCAGGTGATTTTGGCATGTCCAGCAGGTGGTTCAGGCGAGTTGAGCAGGTGGTTCCAACGTGCTTGGCAGGTGCTTCCGGCGTCTCCGGCACGTGTTTCTGGCACATCTGACAGGTGGTTCCGGCATGCCCGAAAGGTGATTCCGGTCTGTCCGGTAGGTGGTTCCAGCCTGCACGGCATGTGGTTCTGGTACGTCTCAGAGGTGGTTGCGCATGCCCAACAGGTGATTCCGGACTGTCCGCCACATGGTTCTGGCACGTCTGAGAGGTGGATCCGGCATGCCCGGAAGGTCATCCCAGAGAGTCCTCCAAGTGGTTCTGGCATAACACGCAGGTGATTTTGGCGTGTCTGGCAGGTTGTTCCCTTGTGCTTGGCAGGTGGTTCAGGCTTGGCCGGCAGGTGGTTCCAGACTGTCCAGGACGTGTTTCCAGCTTCTCCGGCAGGTGGTTCTGGTACGTCTGAGAGGTGGTTCTGCCATGGCTGGCAGGTGATTCCGGACCGTCCCCCAGGTGGTTCTGGCATAGCCAGCAGTTGATATTGGCCTGTCCGGCAGGTGGTTCCAGCGAGTCGAACAGGTGGCTCCGGCGTGCTCGGCAAGTGGTTCCGGTCTGTCCGGTAGGTGATTCCGGCGTGTCCGGCACGTGCTTCCGGCACGTCTGAGAGGTGGTTCCGGCATGCGCGACAGGTGATTTCGGAGTGTCCGCCAGGTGGTTCTGGCGTACCCGGCAGGTGATTTTGGCGTGTCCGGCAGGTGTTTCTGGCGAGTCGAGCAGGTGGCTCCGGCATGCTCGGCAGGTGCTTCCGGCGTCTCCGGCACGTGGTTCTGGCACATTTGACAGGTGGTTCCGGCATGCCAGAAAGGTGATTCCGGTCTGTCCGGTAGGTGGTTCCAGCCTGCACGGCATGTGGTTGTGGTACGTCTCAGAGGTGGTTGCGCATGCCCAACAGGTAATTCCGGACTGTCCGCCACATCGTTCTGGCACGTCTGAGAGGTGGTTCCGGCGTGCTCGGCATGTGCTTCCGGGGTCATTGGCACGTGGTTCTGTCATATGTGAGAGCTGGTTCCAACATGCCCGGCAGGTCATTTCGGAGAGTCGTCCAAGTGGTTCTGGCGTAGCCCGCAGGTGATTTTGGCGTGTCCGGCAGGTGCTTCTGGCGAGTCGAGCAGGTGGCTCCGGCATGCTCGGCAGGTGCTTCCGGCGTCTCCGGCACGTTGTTCTGGTGTGTCTGAGAGCTGGTTCCGGCATTTCCGGCAGATGATTCCGGAGTGTCCGCCAAGTGGTTCTGGCATACCCGGCTGGTGATTTGGGCATGTCAGGTAGGTGGTTCCAGCCAGTCAAGCAGGTGGCTCCGGCGTGCTCGGCAGGTTGTTCAGACGGTACTGGCAGGTGTTTTCCGTCTGTTCGGGGTGTGGTTCCAGCATCTCATGAACACGTTTCTGGCACGTCTGAGATGTGGTTCCGGCCGGCCCGACAGGTGTTTCCGCAGTGTCCGCCAAGCGGTTCTGGCGTAGTTGGCAGGTGATTTTGGCATGACTGGCAGGTGGTTCCAGCAAGCCTGGCAGGTGATTCCAAAGTGTTCACCAACTGGTGGTGGCGTAGCCGGCAGGTGATTTTTGCGTGATCGGCAGGTGGTTCTGGCGAGTCGAGCAGGTGGTTCCGGCGTGCTCGGCTGGTGCTTCCGGGGTCATTGGCACGGGGTTCTGGCATGTCTGAGAGGTGGTTCCTGCATGCCCGGCAAGTGATTCCGGAGTGTTCGCCAAGTGGTTCTGGCATAGTCGGCAGGTGACTTTGGCATGTCCGGCAGGTGGTTCAGGCGAGTTGAGCAGGTGGTTCCAACGTGCTTGGCAGGTGCTTCCGGCGTCTCCGGCACGTGTTTCTGGCACATCTGACTGGTGGTTCCGGCATGCCCGAAAGGTGATTCCGGTCTGTCAGGTAGGTGGTTCCAGCCTGCACAGCATGTGGTTCTGGTACGTCTCAGAGGTGGTTGCGCATGCCCAACAGGTGATTCCGGACTGTCCGCCACGTGCTTCTGGCACGTCTGAGAGGTGGTTCCAACATGCCCGGCAGGTCATTTCGGAGAGTCGTCCAAGTGGTTCTGGCCTAGCGCGCAGGTGATTTTGGCGTGTCCGGCAGGTGGTTCCGCCGTGCTCGGCAGGTGGTTCAGGCATGGCCGTCACGTGGTTCCAGTCTGTCCAGGACGTGTTTCCAGCTTCTCCAGCAGGTGGTTCTGGTACGTCTGAGAGGTGGTTCTGCCATGGCTGGCAGGTGATCCCGGACTGTCCCCCAGGTGGTTCTGGCATAGCCAGCAGTTGATATTGGCCTGTCCGGCAGGTGGTTCCAGCAAGTCGAACAGGTGGCTCCGGCGTTCTTGGCAGGTGGTTCCGGTCTGTCCGGTAGGTGTTTCCGGCGTGTCTGGCACGTGCTTCCGGCACGTCTGAGAGGTGGTTCCGTCATGCGCGACAGGTGATTCCGGAGTGTCCGCCAGGTGGTTCTGGCGTACCCGGAAGGTGATTTTGGCGTGTCCGGCAGGTGTTTCTGGCGAGTCGAGCAGGTGGCTCCGGCATGCTCGGCAGGTGCTTCCGGCGTCTCCGGCACGTGGTTCTGGTGTGTCTGAGAGCTGGTTCCGGCATGTCTGGCAGATGATTCCTGAGTGTCCGCCAACTGGTTCTGGCATACCCAGCAGGTGATTTTGGCGTGTCAGGGAGGTGGTACCGGTGAGTCGAGCAGGTGGTTCCGGCGTGCTCAGCAGGTGGTTCAGGCGGTTCTGGCAGGTGGTATCCGTCTGTTCGGGGTGTGGTTCCAGCATCTCATGAACACGTTTCTGGCACGTCTGAGATGTGGTTCCGGCCGGCCCGACAGGTGTTTCCGCAGTGTCCGCCAAGCGGTTCTGGCGTAGTTGGCAGGTGATTTTGGCATGACTGGCAGGTGGTTCCAGCAAGCCTGGCAGGTGATTCCAAAGTGTTCACCAACTGGTTGTGGCGTAGCCGGCAGGTGAGTTTTGCAGGATCGGCAGGTGGTTCTGGCGAGTCGAGCAGGTGGTTCCGGCGTGCTCGGCTGGTGCTTCCGGGGTCATTGGCACGGGGTTCTGGCATGTCTGAGAGGTGGTTCCTTCATGCCCGGCAAGTGATTCCGGAGTGTTCGCCAAGTGGTTCTGGCATAGTCGGCAGGTGATTTTGGCATGTCCGGCAGGTGGTTCAGGCGAGTTGAGAAGGTGGTTCCAACGTGCTTGGCAGGTGCTTCCGGCGTCTCCGGCACGTGTTTCTGGCACATCTGACAGGTGGATCCGGCATGCCCGAAAGGTGATTCCGGTCTGTCCGGTAGGTGGTTATAGCCGGCACGGCATGTGGTTCTGGTACGTCTCAGAGGTGGTTGCGCATGCCCAACAGGTGATTCCGGACTGTCCGCCACATGGTTCTGGCACGTCTGAGAGGTGGATCTGGCATGCCCGGAAGGTCATCCCAGAGAGTCCTCCAAGTGGTTGTGGCATAACACGCAGGTGATTTTGGCGTGTCTGGCAGGTTGTTCCCTTGTGCTTGGCATGTGGTTCAGGCTTGGCCGGCAGGTGGTTCCAGACTGTCCAGGACGTGTTTCCAGCTTCTCCGGCAGGTGGTTCTGGTACGGCTGAGAGGTGGTTCCGCCATGGCTGGCAGGTGATTCCGGACCGTCCCCCAGGTGGTTCTGGCATAGCCAGCAGTTGATATTGGCCTGTCCGGCAGGTGGTTCCAGCGAGTCGAACAGGTGGCTCCGGCGTGCTCGGCAAGTGGGTCCGGTCTGTCCGGTAGGTGATTCCGGCGTGTCCGGCACGTGCTTCCGGCACGTCTGAGAGGTGCTTCCGGCATGCGCGGCAGGTGATTTCGGAGTGTCCGCCAGGTGGTTCTGGCGTACCCGGCAGGTGATTTTGGCGTGTCCGGCAGGTGTTTCTGGCGAGTCGAGCAGGTGGCTCCGGCATGCTCGGCAGGTGCTTCCGGCGTCTCCGGCACGTGGTTATGGTGTGTCTGAGAGCTGGTTCCGGCATGTCCGGCAGATGATTCCGGAGTGTCCGCCAAGTGGTTCTGGCATACCCGGCTGGTGATTTGGGCGTGTCAGGTAGGTGGTTCCGGCGAGTCGAGCAGGTGGTTCCGGCGTGCTCGGCAGGTTGTTCAGACGGGTCTGGCCGGTGTTTTCCGTCTGTTCGGGGTGTGGTTCCAGCATCTCATGCACATGGTTCTGGCACGTCTGAGATGTGGTTCCGGCCGGCCCGACAGGTGTTTCCACAGTATCCGCCAAGTGGTACTGGCGTAGTTGGCAGGTGATTTTGGCATGACGGGCAGGTGGTTCCAGCAAGCCCGGCAGGTGATTCCGAAGTGTTCCCCAACTGGTTGTGGCGTAGCCGGCAGGTGATTTTTGCGTGTCCGGCAGGTGGTTCTGGTGAGTCGAGCAGGTGGTTCCGGCGTGCTCGGCAGGTGCTGCCGGGGTCATTGGCACGTGGTTCTGGCATATCTGAGAGGTGGTTCCGGCATGCACGGCAGGTGATTCCGGAGTGTTCGCCAAGTGTTTCCGGCGTAGCCGGCAGGTGATTTTGCATGTCCAGCGGTCGATCCGGCGGGTCGAGCCGGTAGTTCCGGCGTGTCCGGCAGGTGGTTCCGGTCTGTCCGGCAGGTGGTTCTGTGGTGTCCGCCACGAGGTTCAGTCTGAGAGGCTGTGCCGGCATGCCCCTCACGTGATTCCGGCTTGTCCCCGAAGTGGTGCTGGTGTAGGGGGCAGGTGATTTTGGCGTGTCCGGCAGGTGGTTCAGGCGAGTTGAGCAGGTGGTTGCGACGTGCTCGGCAGGTGCTTTCGGCGTCTCCGGCACGTGTTTCTGGCACATCTGACTGGTGGTTCCGGCATGCCCAAAAGTTGATTCCGGTCTGTCCGGTAGGTGGTTCCGGCGTGCACGGCACGTGGTTCTGGTACGTCTCAGAGGTGGTTGCGTATGCCCAACAGGTGATTCCGGACTGTCCGCCACGTGCTTCTGGCACGTCTGAGAGGTGGTTCCAACATGCCCGGCAGGTCATTTCGGAGATTCGTCCAAGTGGTTCTGGCGTAGCCCGCAGGTGATTTTGGCGTGTCCGACAGGTGGTTCCGCCGTGCTCGGCAGGTGGTTCAGGCATGGCCGTCACGTGGTTCCAGTCTGTCCAGGACGTGTTTCCAGCTTCTCCGGCAGGTGGTTCTGGTACGTCTGAGAGGTGGTTCCGCCATGGCTGGCAGGTGATCCCGGACTGTCCCCCAGGTGGTTCTGTCATAGCCAGCAGTTGATATTGGCCTGTCCGGCAGGTGGTACCAGCGAGTCGAACAGGTGGCTCTGGCGTTCTTGGCAGGTGGTTCCGGTCTGTCCGGTAGGTGTTTCCGGCGTGTCTGGCACGTGCTTCCGGCACGTCTGAGAGGTGGTTCCGGCATGCGCGGCAGGTGATTCCGTAGTTTCCGCCAGGTGGTTCTGGCATACCCGGCAGGTGATTTTGGCGTGTCCGGCAGATGTTTCTGGCGAGTCGAGCAGGTGGCTCCGGCATGCTCGGCAGGTGCTTCCGGCGTCTCCGGCACTTGGTTCTGGTGTGTCTGAGAGCTGGTTCCGGCATGTCCGGCAGATGATTCCGGAGTGTCCGCCAAGTGGTTCTGGCATACCCAGCAGGTGATTTTGGCGTGTCAGGGAGGTGGTACCGGTGAGTCGAGCAGGTGGTTCCGGCGTGCTCAGCAGGTGGTTCAGGCGGTTCTGGCAGGTGGTATCCGTCTGTTCGGGGTGTGGTTCCAGCATCTCATGAACACGTTTCTGGCACGTCTGAGATGTGGTTCCAGCCGGCCCGACAGGTGTTTCCGCAGTGTCCGCCAAGCGGTTCTGGCGTAGTTGGCAGGTGATTTTGGCATGACTGGCAGGTGGTTCCAGCAAGCCTGGCAGGTGATTCCAAAGTGTTCACCAACTGGTTGTGGCGTAGCCGGCAGGTGATTTTTGCGTGATCGGCAGGTGGTTCTGGCGAGTCGAGCAGGTGGTTCCGGCGTGCTCGGCTGGTGCTTCCGGGGTCATTGGCACGGGCTTCTGGCATGTCTGAGAGGTGGTTCCTGCATGCCCGGCAAGTGATTCCGGAGTGTTCGCCAAGTGGTTCTGGCATAGTCGGCAGGTGATTTTGGCATGTCCGGCAGGTGGTTCAGGCGAGTTGAGCAGGTGGTTCCAACGTGCTTGGCAGGTGCTTCCGGCGTCTCCGGCACGTGTTTCTGGCACATCTGACAGGTGGTTCCGGCATGCCCGAAAGGTGATTCCGGTCTGTCCGGTAGGTGGTTCCAGCCTGCACGGCATGTGGTTCTGGTACGTCTCAGAGGTGGTTGCGCATGCCCAACAGGTGATTCCGGACTGTCCGCCACATGGTTCTGGCACGTCTGAGAGGTGGTTCCGGCATGCCCGGCAGGTCATCCCAGAGAGTCCTCCAAGTGGTTCTGGCATAACACGCAGGTGATTTTGGCGTGTCTGGCAGGTTGTTCCGTTGTGCTTGGCAGGTGGTTCAGGCTTGGCCGGCAGGTGGTTCCAGACTGTCCAGGACGTGTTTCCAGCTTCTCCGGCAGGTGGTTCTGGTACGTCTGAGAGGTGGTTCCGCCATGGCTGGCAGGTGATTCCGGACCGTCCCCCAGGTGGTTCTGGCATAGCCAGCAGTTGATATTGGCCTGTCCGGGAGGTGGTTCCAGCGAGTTGAACAGGTGGCTCCGGCGTGCTCGGCAGGTGGTTCCGGTCTGTCCGGTAGGTGATTCCGGCGTGTCCGGCACGTGCTTCCGGCACGTCTGAGAGGTGGTTCCGGCATGCGCGACAGGTGGTTTCGGAGTGTCCGCCAGGTGGTTCTGGCGTACCCGGCAGGTGATTTTGGCGTGTCCGGCAGGTGTTTCTGGCGAGTCGAGCAGGTGGCTCCGGCATGCTCGGCAGGTGCTTCCGGCGTCTCCGGCACGTGGTTCTGGTGTGTCTGAGAGCTGGTTCCGGCATGTCCGGCAGATGATTCCGGAGTGTCCGCCAAGTGGTTCTGGCATACCCGGCTGGTGATTTGGGCATGTCAGGTAGGTGGTTCCGGCGAGTCGAGCAGGTGGCTCCGGCGTGCTCGGCAGGTTGTTCAGACGGGTCTGGCAGGTGTTTTCCGTCTGTTCGGGGTGTGGTTCCAGCATCTCATGCACATGGTTCTGGCACGTCTGAGATGTGGTTCCGGCCGGCCCGACAGGTGTTTCCACAGTGTCCGCCAAGTGGTGCTGGCGTGGTTGGCAGGTGATTTTGGCATGACCGGCAGGTGGTTCCAGCAAGCCCGGCAGGTGATTCCGAAGTGTTCCCCAACTGGTTGTGGCGTAGCCGGCAGGTGATTTTTGCGTGTCCGGCAGGTGGTTCTGGCAAGTCGAGCGGGTGGTTCCGGCGTGCTCGGCAGGTGCTTCCGGGGTCATTGGCACGTGGTTCTGTCATATCTGAGAGGTGGTTCCGGCATGCCCGGCAGGTGATTCCGGAGTGTTCGCCAAGTGTTTCCGGCGTAGCCGGCAGGTGATTTTGCATGTCCAGCGGTCGTTCCGGCGGGTCGAGCCGGTGGTTCCGGCGTGTCCGGCAGGTGGTTCCGGTCTGTCCGGCAGGTGGTTCTGTGGTGTCCGGCACAAGGTTCAGTCTGAGAGGCTGTGCCGGCATGCCCCTCACGTGATTCCGGCTTGTCCCCGAAGTGGTGCTGGTGTAGCGGGCAGGTGATTTTGGCGTGTCCGGCAGGTGGTTCAGGCGAGTTGAGCAGCTGGTTGCGACGTGCTCGGCAGGTGCTTCCGGCGTCTCCGGCACGTGTTTCTGGCACATCTGACTGGTGGTTCCGGCATGCCCAAAAGTGGATTCCGGTCTGTCCGTAGGTGGTTCCGGCGTGCACGGCACGTGGTTCTGGTACGTCTCAGAGGTGGTTGCGTATGCCCAACAGGTGATTCCGGACTGTCCGCCACATGGTTCTGGCACGTCTGAGAGGTGGTTCCAACATGCCCGGCAGATCATTTCGGACAGTCGTCCAAGTGGTTCTGGCGTAGCCCGCAGGTGATTTTGGCGTGTCCGGCAGGTGGTTCAGGCATGGCCGTCACGTGGTTCCAGTCTGTCCAGGACGTGTTTCCAGCTTCTCCGGCAGGTGGTTCTGGTACGTCTGAGAGGTGGTTCCGCCATGGCTGGCAGGTGATCCCGGACTGTCCCCCAGGTGGTTCTGGCATAGCCAACAGTTGACATTGGCCTGTCCGGCAGGTGGTTCCAGCGAGTCGAACAGGTGGCTCCGGCGTTCTTGGCAGGTGGTTCCGGTCTGTCCGGTAGGTGTTTCCGGCGTGTCTGGCACGTGCTTCCGGCACGTCTGAGAGGTGGCTCCGGCATGCTCGGCAGGTGCTTCCGGCGTCTCCGGCACTTGGTTCTGGTGTGTCTGAGACCTGGTTCCGGCATGTCCGGCAGATGATTCCAGAGTGTCCGCCAAGTGGTTCTGCCATACCCAGCAGGTGATTTTGGCTTGTCAGGGAGGTGGTACCGGTGAGTCGAGCAGGTGGTTCCGGCGTGCTCAGCAGGTGGTTCAGGCGGTTCTGACAGGTGGTATCCGTCTGTTCGGGGTGTGGTTCCAGCATCTCATGAACACGTTTCTGGCACGTCTGAGATGTGGTTCCGGCCGGCCCGACAGGTGTTTCCGCAGTGTCCGCCAAGCGGTTCTGGCGTAGTTGGCAGGTGATTTTGGCATGACCGGCAGGTGGTTCCACAATGCCCGGCAGGTGATTCCGAAGTGTTCACCATCTGATTGCGGCGTAGCCGGCAGGTGATTTTTGCGTGATCGGCAGGTGGTTCTGGCGAGTCGAGCAGGTGGTTCCGGCGTGCTCGGCTGGTGCTTCCGGGGTCATTGGCACGGGGTTCTGGCATGTCTGAGAGGTGGTTCCTGCATGCCCGGCAAGTGATTCCAGAGTGTTCGCCATGTGGTTCTGGCATAGTCGGCAGGTGATTTTGGCATGTCCGGCAGGTGGTTCAGGCGAGTTGAGCAGGTGGTTCCAACGTGCTTGGCAGGTGCTTCCGGCGTCTCCGGCACGTGTTTCTGGCACATCTGACAGGTGGTTCCGGCATGCCCGAAAGGTGATTCCGGTCTGTCCGGTAGCTGGTTCCAGCCTGCACGGCATGTGGTTCTGGTACGTCTAAGAGGTGGTTGCGTATGACCAAAAGTGATTCCGGACTGTCCGCCACATGGTTCTGCCACGTCTGACAGGTGGTTCCGGCATGCCCGGCAGGTCATCCCAGAGAGTCCTCCAAGTGGTTCTGGCATAACACGCAGGTGATTTTGGCGTGTCTGGCAGGTTGTTCCGTTGTGCTTGGCAGGTGGTTCAGGCTTGGCCGGCAGGTGGTTCCAGACTGTCCAGGACGTGTTTCCAGCTTCTCCGGCAGGTGGTTCTGGTATGTCTGAGAGGTGGTTCCGCCATGGCTGGCAGGTGATTCCGGACCGTCCCCCAGGTGGTTCTGGCATAGCCAGCAGTTGATATTGGCCTGTCCGGCAGGTGGTTCCAGCGAGTCAAACAGGTGGCTCCAGCGTGCTCAGCAGGTGGTTCCGGTCTGTCCGGTAGGTGATTCCGGCGTGTCCGGCACGTGCTTCCGGCACGTCTGAGAGGTGGTTCCGGCATGGGCGACAGGTGGTTTCGGAGTGTCCGCCAGGTGGTTCTGGCGTACACGGCAGGTGGTTTTGGCGTGTCCGGCAGGTGTTTCTGGCGAGTCGAGCAGGTGGCTCCGGCATGCTCGGCAGGTGCTTCCGGGGTCATTGGCACGTGGTTCTGGCATATCTGAGAGGTGGTTCCGGCATGCCCGGCAGGTGATTCCGGAGTGTTCGCCAAGTGTTTGCGGCGTAGCCGGCAGGTGATTTTGCATGTCCAGCGGTCGTTCCGGCGGGTCGAGCCCGTGGTTCCGGCGTGTCCGGCAGGTGGTTCCGGTCTGTCCGGCAGGTGGTTCTGTGGTGTCCGGCACGAGGTTCAGTCTGAGAGGCTGTGCCGGCATGCCCCTCACGTGATTCCGGCTTGTCCCCGAAGTGGTGCTGGTGTAGCGGGCAGGTGATTTTGGCGTGTCCGGCAGGTGGTTCAGGCGAGTTGAGCAGGTGGTTGCGACGTGCTCGGCAGTTGCTTCCGACGTCTCCGGCACGTGTTTCTGGCACATCTGACTGGTGGTTCCGGCATGCCCAAAAGTTGATTCCGGTCTGTCCGGTAGGTGGTTCCGGCGTGCACGGCACGTGGTTCTAGTACGTGTCAGAGGTGGTTGCATATGCCCAACAGGTGATTCCGGACTGTCCGCCACGTGCTTCTGGCACGTCTGAGAGATGGTTCCAACATGCCCGGCAGGTCATTTCGGAGAGTCGTCCAAGTGGTTCTGACGTAGCCCGCAGGTGATTTTGGCGTGTCCGGCAGGTGGTTCCGCCGTGCTCGGCAGGTGGTTCAGGCATGGCCGTCACGTGGTTCCAGTCTGTCCAGGAGGTGTTTCCAACTTCTCCGGCAGGTGGTTCTGGTACGTCTGAGTGGTGGTTCCGCCATGGCTGGCAGGTGATCCCGGACTGCCCCCAGGTGGTTCTGGCATAGCCAGCAGTTGATATTGGCCTGTCCGGCAGGTGGTTCCAGCGAGTCGAACAGGTGGCTCCGGCATTCTTGGCATGTGGTTCCGGTCTGTCCGGTAGGTGCTTCCGGCGTGTCTGGCACGTGCTTCCGGCACGTCTGAGAGTTGGTTCTGGCATGCGCGGCACGTGATTCCGTAGTGTCCGCCAGGTGGTTCTGGCATACCCGGCAGGTGATTTTGGCGTGTCCGGCAGGTGTTTCTGGCGAGTCGAGCAGGTGGCTCCGGCATGCTCGGCAGGTGCTTCCGGCGTCTCCGGCACTTGGTTCTGGTGTGTCTGAGAGCTGGTTCCGGCATGTCCGGCAGATGATTCCGGAGTGTCCGCCAAGTGGTTCTGGCATACCCAGCAGGTGATTTTGGCGTGTCAGGGAGGTGGTACCGGTGAGTCGAGCAGGTGGTTCCGGCGTGCTCAGCAGGTGGTTCAGGCGGTTCTGGCAGGTGGTATCCGTCTGTTCGGGGTGTGGTTCCAGCATCTCATGAACACGTTTCTGGCACGTCTGAGATGTGGTTCCGGCCGGCCCGACAGGTGTTTCCTCAGTGTCCGCCAAGTGGTACTGGCGTAGTTGGCAGGTGATTTTGTCATGACCGGCAGGTGGTTCCAGCAAGCCCGGCAGGTGATTCTGAAGTGTTCCCCAACTGGTTGTGGCGTAGCCGGCAGGTGATTTTTGCGTGTCCGGCAGGTGGTTCTGGCGAGTCGAGCAGGTGGTTCCGGCGTGCTCGGCAGGTGCTTCCGGGGTCATTGGCACGTGGTTCTGGCATAACTGAGAGGTGGTTCCGGCATGCCCGGCAGGTGATTCCGGAGTGTTCGCCATGTGTTTGCGGCGTAGCCGGCAGGTGATTTTGCATGTCCAGCGGTCGTTCCGGCGGGTCGAGCCGGTGGTTCCGGCGTCTCCGGCAGGTGGTTCCGGTCTGTCCGGCAGGTGGTCCTGTGGTGTCCGGCACGAGGTTCAGTCTGAGAGGCTGTGCCGGCATGCCCCTCACGTGATTCCGGCTTGTCCCCGAAGTGGTGCTGGTGTAGCGGGCAGGTGATTTTGGCGTGTCCGGCAGGTGGTTCAGGCGAGTTGAGCAGCTGATTGCGACGTGCTCGGCAGGTGCTTCCGGCATCTCCGGCACGTATTTCTGGCACATCTGACTGGTGGTTCCGGCATGCCCAAAAGTTGATTCCGGTCTGTCCGGTAGGTGGTTCCGGCGTGCACGGCACATGGTTCTGGTACGTGTCAGAGGTGGTTGCGTATGCCCAACAGGTGATTCCGGACTGTCCGCCACGTGCTTCTGGCACGTCTGAGAGGTGGTTCCAACATGCCCGGCAGGTCATTTCGGAGAGTCGTCCAAGTGGTTCTGGCGTAGCCCGCAGGTGATTTTGGCGTGTCCGGCAGGTGGTTCCGCCGTGCTCGGCAGTTGGTTCAGGCATGGCCGTCACGTGGTTCCAGTCTGTCCAGGACGTGTTTCCAGCTTCTCCGGCAGGTGGTTCTGGTACGTCTGAGAGGTGGTTCCGCCATGGCTGGCAGGTGATCCCGGACGGTCCCCCAGGTGGTTCTGGCATAGCCAGCAGTTGA
Source organism: Equus przewalskii (assembly GCF_037783145.1). Taxonomy (NCBI): domain Eukaryota; kingdom Metazoa; phylum Chordata; class Mammalia; order Perissodactyla; family Equidae; genus Equus; species Equus przewalskii. The sequence goes on from NW_027226879.1 coordinate 18,883, forward strand.
TATTGGCCTGTCCGGCAGGTGGTTCCAGCGAGTCGAACAGGTGGCTCCGGCGTTCTTGGCAGGTGGTTCCGGTCTGTCCGGTAGGTGTTTCCGGCGAGTCTGGCACGTGCTTCCGGCACGTCTGAGAGGTGGTTCCGGCATGCGTGGCAGGTGATTCCGTAGTGTCGGCCAGCTGGTTCTGGCATACCCGGCAGGTGATTTTGGCGTGTCCGGCAGGTGTTTCTGGCGAGTCGAGCAGGTGGCTCCGGCATGCTCGGCAGGTGCTTCCGGAGTCTCCGGCACTTGGTTCTGGTGTGTCTGAGAGCTGGTTCCGGCATGTCCGGCAGATGATTCCGGAGTGTCCGCCAAGTGGTTCTGGCATACACAGCAGGTGATTTTGGCGTGTCAGGGAGCTGTTACCGGTGAGTGGAGCAGGTGGTTCCGGCGTGCTCAGCAGGTGGTTCAGGCGGTTCTGGCAGGTGGTATCCGTCTGTTCGGGGTTTGGTTCCAGCATCTCATGAACACGTTTCTGGCACGTCTGAGATGTGGTTCCAGCCGGCCCGACAGGTGTTTCCGCAGTGTCCGCCAAGCGGTTCTGGCGTAGTTGGCAGGTGATTTTGGCATGACTGGCAGGTGGTTCCAGCAAGCCTGGCAGGTGATTCCAAAGTGTTCACCAACTGGTTGTATCGTAGCCGGCAGGTGATTTTTGCGTGATCGGCAGGTGGTTCTGGCGAGTCGAGCAGGTGGTTCCGGAGTGCTCGGCTGGTGCTTCCGGGGTCATTGGCACGGGGTTCTGGCATGTCTGAGAGGTGTTTCCTGCATGCCCGGCAAGTGATTCCGGAGTGTTCACCAAGTGGTTCTGGCATAGTCGCCAGGTGATTTTGGCATGTCCAGCAGGTGGTTCAGGCGAGTTGAGCAGGTGGTTCCAACGTGCTTGGCAGGTGCTTCCGGCGTCTCCGGCACGTGTTTCTGGCACATCTGACAGGTGGTTCCGGCATGCCCGAAAGGTGATTCCGGTCTGTCCGGTAGGTGGTTCCAGCCTGCACGGCATGTGGTTCTGGTACGTCTCAGAGGTGGTTGCGCATGCCCAACAGGTGATTCCGGACTGTCCGCCACATGGTTCTGGCACGTCTGAGAGGTGGATCCGGCATGCCCGGAAGGTCATCCCAGAGAGTCCTCCAAGTGGTTCTGGCATAACACGCAGGTGATTTTGGCGTGTCTGGCAGGTTGTTCCCTTGTGCTTGGCAGGTGGTTCAGGCTTGGCCGGCAGGTGGTTCCAGACTGTCCAGGACGTGTTTCCAGCTTCTCCGGCAGGTGGTTCTGGTACGTCTGAGAGGTGGTTCCGCCATGGCTGGCAGGTGATTCCGGACCATCCCCCAGGTGGTTCTGGCATAGCCAGCAGTTGATATTGGCCTGTCCGGCAGGTGGTTCCAGCGAGTCGAACAGGTGGCTCCGGCGTGCTCGGCAAGTGGTTCCGGTCTGTCCGGTAGGTGATTCCGGCGTGTCCGGCACGTGCTTCCGGCACGTCTGAGAGGTGGTTCCGGCATGCGCGACAGGTGATTTCGGAGTGTCCGCCAGGTGGTTCTGGCGTACCCGGCAGGTGATTTTGGCGTGTCCGGCAGGTGTTTCTGGCGAGTCGAGCAGGTGGCTCCGGCATGCTCGGCAGGTGCTTCCGGCGTCTCCGGCACGTGGTTCTGGCACATTTGACAGGTGGTTCCGGCATGCCAGAAAGGTGATTCCGGTCTGTCCGGTAGGTGGTTCCAGCCTGCACGGCATGTGGTTGTGGTACGTCTCAGAGGTGGTTGCGCATGCCCAACAGGTAATTCCGGACTGTCCGCCACATCGTTCTGGCACGTCTGAGAGGTGGTTCCGGCGTGCTCGGCATGTGCTTCCGGGGTCATTGGCACGTGGTTCTGTCATATGTGAGAGCTGGTTCCAACATGCCCGGCAGGTCATTTCGGAGAGTCGTCCAAGTGGTTCTGGCGTAGCCCGCAGGTGATTTTGGCGTGTCCGGCAGGTGCTTCTGGCGAGTCGAGCAGGTGGCTCCGGCATGCTCGGCAGGTGCTTCCGGCGTCTCCGGCACGTTGTTCTGGTGTGTCTGAGAGCTGGTTCCGGCATTTCCGGCAGATGATTCCGGAGTGTCCGCCAAGTGGTTCTGGCATACCCGGCTGGTGATTTGGGCATGTCAGGTAGGTGGTTCCAGCCAGTCAAGCAGGTGGCTCCGGCGTGCTCGGCAGGTTGTTCAGACGGTACTGGCAGGTGTTTTCCGTCTGTTCGGGGTGTGGTTCCAGCATCTCATGAACACGTTTCTGGCACGTCTGAGATGTGGTTCCGGCCGGCCCGACAGGTGTTTCCGCAGTGTCCGCCAAGCGGTTCTGGCGTAGTTGGCAGGTGATTTTGGCATGACTGGCAGGTGGTTCCAGCAAGCCTGGCAGGTGATTCCAAAGTGTTCACCAACTGGTGGTGGCGTAGCCGGCAGGTGATTTTTGCGTGATCGGCAGGTGGTTCTGGCGAGTCGAGCAGGTGGTTCCGGCGTGCTCGGCTGGTGCTTCCGGGGTCATTGGCACGGGGTTCTGGCATGTCTGAGAGGTGGTTCCTGCATGCCCGGCAAGTGATTCCGGAGTGTTCGCCAAGTGGTTCTGGCATAGTCGGCAGGTGACTTTGGCATGTCCGGCAGGTGGTTCAGGCGAGTTGAGCAGGTGGTTCCAACGTGCTTGGCAGGTGCTTCCGGCGTCTCCGGCACGTGTTTCTGGCACATCTGACTGGTGGTTCCGGCATGCCCGAAAGGTGATTCCGGTCTGTCAGGTAGGTGGTTCCAGCCTGCACAGCATGTGGTTCTGGTACGTCTCAGAGGTGGTTGCGCATGCCCAACAGGTGATTCCGGACTGTCCGCCACGTGCTTCTGGCACGTCTGAGAGGTGGTTCCAACATGCCCGGCAGGTCATTTCGGAGAGTCGTCCAAGTGGTTCTGGCCTAGCGCGCAGGTGATTTTGGCGTGTCCGGCAGGTGTTTCTGGCGAGTCGAGCAGGTGGCTCCGGCATGCTCGGCAGGTGCTTCCGGTGTCTCCGGCACGTGGTTCTGGTGTGTCTGAGAGCTGGTTCCGGCATGTCTGGCAGATGATTCCTGAGTGTCCGCCAACTGGTTCTGGCATACCCAGCAGGTGATTTTGGCGTGTCAGGGAGGTGGTACCGGTGAGTCGAGCAGGTGGTTCCGGCGTGCTCAGCAGGTGGTTCAGGCGGTTCTGGCAGGTGGTATCCGTCTGTTCGGGGTGTGGTTCCAGCATCTCATGAACACGTTTCTGGCACGTCTGAGATGTGGTTCCGGCCGGCCCGACAGGTGTTTCCGCAGTGTCCGCCAAGCGGTTCTGGCGTAGTTGGCAGGTGATTTTGGCATGACTGGCAGGTGGTTCCAGCAAGCCTGGCAGGTGATTCCAAAGTGTTCACCAACTGGTTGTGGCGTAGCCGGCAGGTGAGTTTTGCAGGATCGGCAGGTGGTTCTGGCGAGTCGAGCAGGTGGTTCCGGCGTGCTCGGCTGGTGCTTCCGGGGTCATTGGCACGGGGTTCTGGCATGTCTGAGAGGTGGTTCCTTCATGCCCGGCAAGTGATTCCGGAGTGTTCGCCAAGTGGTTCTGGCATAGTCGGCAGGTGATTTTGGCATGTCCGGCAGGTGGTTCAGGCGAGTTGAGAAGGTGGTTCCAACGTGCTTGGCAGGTGCTTCCGGCGTCTCCGGCACGTGTTTCTGGCACATCTGACAGGTGGATCCGGCATGCCCGAAAGGTGATTCCGGTCTGTCCGGTAGGTGGTTATAGCCGGCACGGCATGTGGTTCTGGTACGTCTCAGAGGTGGTTGCGCATGCCCATAAGGTGATTCCGGACTGTCCGCCACATGGTTCTGGCACGTCTGAGAGGTGGATCTGGCATGCCCGGAAGGTCATCCCAGAGAGTCCTCCAAGTGGTTGTGGCATAACACGCAGGTGATTTTGGCGTGTCTGGCAGGTTGTTCCCTTGTGCTTGGCATGTGGTTCAGGCTTGGCCGGCAGGTGGTTCCAGACTGTCCAGGACGTGTTTCCAGCTTCTCCGGCAGGTGGTTCTGGTACGGCTGAGAGGTGGTTCCGCCATGGCTGGCAGGTGATTCCGGACCGTCCCCCAGGTGGTTCTGGCATAGCCAGCAGTTGATATTGGCCTGTCCGGCAGGTGGTTCCAGCGAGTCGAACAGGTGGCTCCGGCGTGCTCGGCAAGTGGGTCCGGTCTGTCCGGTAGGTGATTCCGGCGTGTCCGGCACGTGCTTCCGGCACGTCTGAGAGGTGCTTCCGGCATGCGCGGCAGGTGATTTCGGAGTGTCCGCCAGGTGGTTCTGGCGTACCCGGCAGGTGATTTTGGCGTGTCCGGCAGGTGTTTCTGGCGAGTCGAGCAGGTGGCTCCGGCATGCTCGGCAGGTGCTTCCGGCGTCTCCGGCACGTGGTTCTGGTGTGTCTGAGAGCTGGTTCCGGCATGTCCGGCAGATGATTCCGGAGTGTCCGCCAAGTGGTTCTGGCATACCCGGCTGGTGATTTGGGCGTGTCAGGTAGGTGGTTCCGGCGAGTCGAGCAGGTGGTTCCGGCGTGCTCAGCAGGTGGTTCAGGCGGTTCTGGCAGGTGGTATCCGTCTGTTCGGGGTGTGGTTCCAGCATCTCATGAACACGTTTCTGGCACGTCTGAGATGTGGTTCCAGCCGGCCCGACAGGTGTTTCCGCAGTGTCCGCCAAGCGGTTCTGGCGTAGTTGGCAGGTGATTTTGGCATGACTGGCAGGTGGTTCCAGCAAGCCTGGCAGGTGATTCCAAAGTGTTCACCAACTGGTTGTGGCGTAGCCGGCAGGTGATTTTTGCGTGATCGGCAGGTGGTTCTGGCGAGTCGAGCAGGTGGTTCCGGCGTGCTCGGCTGGTGCTTCCGGGGTCATTGGCACGGGCTTCTGGCATGTCTGAGAGGTGGTTCCTGCATGCCCGGCAAGTGATTCCGGAGTGTTCGCCAAGTGGTTCTGGCATAGTCGGCAGGTGATTTTGGCATGTCCGGCAGGTGGTTCAGGCGAGTTGAGCAGGTGGTTCCAACGTGCTTGGCAGGTGCTTCCGGCGTCTCCGGCACGTGTTTCTGGCACATCTGACAGGTGGTTCCGGCATGCCCGAAAGGTGATTCCGGTCTGTCCGGTAGGTGGTTCCAGCCTGCACGGCATGTGGTTCTGGTACGTCTCAGAGGTGGTTGCGCATGCCCAACAGGTGATTCCGGACTGTCCGCCACATGGTTCTGGCACGTCTGAGAGGTGGTTCCGGCATGCCCGGCAGGTCATCCCAGAGAGTCCTCCAAGTGGTTCTGGCATAACACGCAGGTGATTTTGGCGTGTCTGGCAGGTTGTTCCGTTGTGCTTGGCAGGTGGTTCAGGCTTGGCCGGCAGGTGGTTCCAGACTGTCCAGGACGTGTTTCCAGCTTCTCCGGCAGGTGGTTCTGGTACGTCTGAGAGGTGGTTCCGCCATGGCTGGCAGGTGATTCCGGACCGTCCCCCCCGTGGTTCTGGCATAGCCAGCAGTTGATATTGGCCTGTCCGGCAGGTGGTTCCAGCGAGTCGAACAGGTGGCTCCGGCGTGCTCGGCAGGTGGTTCCGGTCTGTCCGGTAGGTGATTCCGGCGTGTCCGGCACGTGCTTCCGGCACGTCTGAGAGGTGGTTCCGGAATGCGCGACAGGTGATTTCGGAGTGTCCGCCAGGTGGTTCTGGCGTACCCGGCAGGTGATTTTGGCGTGTCCGGCAGGTGTTTCTGGCGAGTCGAGCAGGTGGCTCCGGCATGCTCGGCAGGTGCTTCCGGCGTCTCCGGCACGTGGTTCTGGTGTGTCTGAGAGCTGGTTCCGGCATGTCCGGCAGATGATTCCGGAGTGTCCGCCAAGTGGTTCTGGCATACCCGGCTGGTGATTTGGGCCTGTCAGGTAGGTGGTTCCGGCGAGTCGAGCAGGTGGCTCCGGCGTGCTCGGCAGGTTGTTCAGACGGGTCTGGCAGGTGTTTTCCGTCTGTTCGGGGTGTGGTTCCAGCATCTCATGCACATGGTTCTGGCACGTCTGAGATGTGGTTCCGGCCGGCCCGACAGGTGTTTCCACAGTGTCCGCCAAGTGGTACTGGCGTAGTTGGCAGGTGATTTTGGCATGACCGGCAGGTGGTTCCAGCAAGCCCGGCAGGTGATTCCGAAGTGTTCCCCAACTGGTTGTGGCGTAGCCGGCAGGTGATTTTTGCGTGTCCGACAGGTGGTTCTGGCGAGTCGAGCAGGTGGTTCCGGCGTGCTCGGCAGGTGCTTCCGGGGTCATTGGCACGTGGTTCTGGCATATCTGAGAGGTGGTTCCGGCATGCCCGGCAGGTGATTCCGGAGTGTTCGCCAAGTGTTTCCGGCGTAGCCGGCAGGTGATTTTGCATGTCCAGCGGTCGTTCCGGCGGGTCGAGCCGGTGGTTCCGGCGTGTCCGGCAGGTGGTTCCGGTCTGTCCGGCAGGTGGTTCTGTGGTGTCCGGCACGAGGTTCAGTCTGAGAGGCTGTGCCGGCATGCCCCTCACGTGATTCCAGCTTGTCCCCGAAGTGGTGCTGGTGTAGCGGGCAGGTGATTTTGGCGTGTCCGGAAGGTGGTTCAGGCGAGTTGAGCAGGTGGTTGTGACGTGCTCGGCAGGTGCTTCCGGCGTCTCCGGCACGTGTTTCTGGCACATCTGACTGGTGGTTCCGGCATGCCCAAAAGTTGATTCCGGTCTGTCCGGTAGGTGGTTCCGGCGTGCACGGCACGTGGTTCTGGTACGTCTCAGAGGTGGTTGCGTATGCCCAACAGGTGATTCCGGACTGTCCGCCACGTGCTTCTGGCACGTCTGAGAGGTGGTTCCAACATGCCCGGCAGGTCATTTCGGAGAGTCGTCCAAGTGGTTCTGGCGTAGCCCGCAGGTGATTTTGGCGTGTCCGGCAGGTGGTTCCGCCGTGCTCGGCAGGTGGTTCAGGCATGGCCGTCACGTGGTTCCAGTCTGTCCAGGACGTGTTTCCAGCTTCTCTGGCAGGTGGTTCTGGTACGTCTGAGAGGTGGTTCCGCCATGGCTGGCAGGTGATCCCGGACTGTCCCCCAGGTGGTTCTGGCATAGCCAGCAGTTGATATTGGCCTGTCCGGCAGGTGGTTCCAGCGAGTCGAACAGGTGGCTCCGGCGTTCTTGGCAGGTGGTTCCGGTCTGTCCGGTAGGTGTTTCCGGCGTGTCCGGCACATGCTTCCGGAACGTCTGAGAGGTGGTTCCGGCATGCGCGGCAGGTGATTCCGTAGTGTCCGCCAGGTGGTTCTGGCGTACCCGGCAGGTGATTTTGGCGTGTCCGGCAGGTGTTTCTGGCGAGTCGAGCAGGTGGCTCCGGCATGCTCGGCAGGTGCTTCCGGCGTCTCCGGCACTTGGTTCTGGTGTGTCTGAGAGCTGGTTCCGGCATGTCCGGCAGATGATTCCGGAGTGTCCGCCAAGTGGTTCTGGCATACCCAGCAGGTGATTTTGGCGTGTCAGGGAGGTGGTACCGGTGAGTCGAGCAGGTGGTTCCGGCGTGCTCAGCAGGTGGTTCAGGCGGTTCTGGCAGGTGGTATCCGTCTGTTCGGGGTGTGGTTCCAGCATCTCATGAACACGTTTCTGGCACGTCTGAGATGTGGTTCCAGCCGGCCCGACAGGTGTTTCCGCAGTGTCCGCCAAGCGGTTCTGGCGTAGTTGGCAGGTGATTTTGGCATGACTGGCAGGTGGTTCCAGCAAGCCTGGCAGGTGATTCCAAAGTGTTCACCAACTGGTTGTGGCGTAGCCGGCAGGTGATTTTTGCGTGATCGGCAGGTGGTTCTGGCGAGTCGAGCAGGTGGTTCCGGCGGGCTCGGCTGGTGCTTCCGGGGTCATTGGCACGGGGTTCTGGCATGTCTGAGGGGTGGTTCCTGCATGCCCGGCAAGTGATTCCGGAGTGTTCGCCAAGTGGTTCTGGCATAGTCGGCAGGTGATTTTGGCATGTCCGGCAGGTGGTTCAGGCGAGTTGAGCAGGTGGTTCCAACGTGCTTGGCAGGTGCTTCCGGAGTCTCCGGCACGTGTTTCTGGCACATCTGACAGGTGGTTCCGGCATGCCCGAAAGGTGATTCCGGTCTGTCCGGTAGGTGGTTATAGCCGGCATGGCATGTGGTTCTGGTACGTCTCAGAGGTGGTTGCGCATGCCCAACAGGTGATTCCGGACTGTCCGCCACATGGTTCTGGCACGTCTGAGAGGTGGATCCGGCATGCCCGGCAGGTTATCCCAGAGAGTCCTCCAAGTGGTTCTGGCATAACACGCAGGTGATTTGGGCGTGTCTGGCAGGTTGCTCCGTTGTGCTTGGCAGGTGGTTCAGGCTTGGCCGGCAGGTGGTTCCAGACTGTCCAGGACGTGTTTCCAGCTTCTCCGGCAGGTGGTTCTGGTACGTCTGAGAGGTGGTTCCGCCATGGCTGGCAGGTGATTCCGGACCGTCCCCCAGGTGGTTCTGGCATAGCCAGCAGTTGATATTGGCCTGTCCGGCAGGTGGTTCCAGCGAGTCGAACAGGTGGCTCCGGCGTGCTCGGCAGGTGGTTCCGGTCTGTCCGGTAGGTGATTCCGGCGTGTCCGGCACGTGCTTCCGGCACGTCTGAGAGGTGGTTCCGGCATGCGCGACAGGTGATTTCGGAGTGTCCGCCAGGTGGTTCTGGCGTACCCGGCAGGTGATTTTGGCGTGTCCGGCAGGTGTTTCTGGCGAGTCGAGCAGGTGGCTCCGGCATGCTCGGCAGGTGCTTCCGGCGTCTCCGGCACGTGGTTCTGGTGTGTCTGAGAGCTGGTTCCGGCATGTCCGGCAGATGATTCCGGAGTGTCCGCCAAGTGGTTCTCGCATAACCGGCTGGTGATTTGGGCATGTCAGGTAGGTGGTTCCGGCGAGTCGAGCAGGTGGCTCCGGCGTGCTCGGCAGGTTGTTCAGACGGGTCTGGCCGGTGTTTTCCGTCTGTTCGGGGTGTGGTTCCAGCATCTCATGCACATGGTTCTGGCACGTCTGAGATGTGGTTCCGGCCGGCCCCACAGGTGTTTCCACAGTATCCGCCAAGTGCTACTGGCGTAGTTGGCAGGTGATTTTGGCATGACGGGCAGGTGGTTCCAGCAAGCCCGGCAGGTGATTCCGAAGTGTTCCCCAACTGGTTGTGGCGTAGCCGGCAGGTGATTTCTGCGTGTCCGGCAGGTGGTTCTGGTGAGTCGAGCAGGTGGTTCCGGCGTGCTCGGCAGGTGCTTCCGGGGTCATTGGCACGTGGTTCTGGCATATCTGAGAGGTGGTTCCGGCATGAACGGCAGGTGATTCCGGAGTGTTCGCCAAGTGTTTCCGGCGTAGCCGGCAGGTGATTTTGCATGTCCAGCGGTCGTTCCGGCGGGTCGAGCCGGTAGTTCCGGCGTGTCCGGCAGGTGGTTCCGGTCTGTCCGGCAGGTGGTTCTGTGGTGTCCGGCACGAGGTTCAGTCTGAGAGGCTGTGCCGGCATGCCCCTCACGTGATTCCGGCTTGTCCCCGAAGTGGTGCTGGTGTAGCGGGCAGGTGATTTTGGCGTGTCCGGCAGGTGGTTCAGGCGAGTTGAGCAGGTGGTTGCGACGTGCTCGGCAGGTGCTTCCGGCGTCTCCGGCACGTGTTTCTGGCACATCTGACTGGTGGTTCCGGCATGCCCAAAAGTTGATTCCGGTCTGTCCGGTAGGTGGTTCCGGCGTGCACGGCACATGGTTCTGGTATGTCTCAGAGGTGGTTGCGTATGCCCAACAGGTGATTCCGGACTGTCCGCCACGTGCTTCTGGCACGTCTGAGAGGTGGTTCCAACATGCCCGGCAGGTCATTTCGGAGAGTCGTCCAAGTGGTTCTGGAGTAGCCCGCAGGTGATTTTGGCGTGTCCGGCAGGTGGTTCCGCCGTGCTCGGCAGGTGGTTCAGGCATGGCCGTCACGTGGTTCCAGTCTGTCCAGGACGTGTTTCCAGCTTCTCTGGCAGGTGGTTCTGGTACGTCTGAGAGGTGGTTCCGCCATGGCTGGCAGGTGATCCCGGACTGTCCCCCAGGTGGTTCTGGCATAGCCAGCAGTTGATATTGGCCTGTCCGGCAGGTGGTTCCAGCGAGTCGTACAGGTGGCTCCGTCGTTCTTGGCAGGTGGTTCCGGTCTGTCCGGTAGGTGTTTCCGGCGTGTCTGGCACGTGCTTCCGGCACGTCTGAGAGGTGGTTCCGGCATGCGCGGCAGGTGATTCCGTAGTGTCCGCCAGGTGGTTCTGGCATACCCGGCAGGTGATTTTGGCGTGTCCGGCAGGTGTTTCTGGCGAGTCGAGCAGGTGGCTCCGGCATGCTCGGCAGGTGCTTCCGGCGTCTCCGGCACTTGGTTCTGGTGTGTCTGACAGCTGGTTCCGGCATGTCCGGCAGATGATTCCGGAGTGTCCGCCAAGTGGTTCTGGCATACCCAGCAGGTGATTTTGGCGTGTCAGGGAGGTGGTACCGGTGAGTCGAGCAGGTGGTTCCGGCGTGCTCAGCAGGTGGTTCAGGCGGTTCTGGCAGGTGGTATCCGTCTGTTCGGGGTGTGGTTCCAGCATCTCATGAACACGCTTCTGGCACGTCTGAGATGTGGTTCCAGCCTGCCCGACAGGTGTTTCCGCAGTGTCCGCCAAGCGGTTATGGCGTAGTTGGCAGGTCATTTTGGCATGACTGGCAGGTGGTTCCAGCAAGCCCGGCAGGTGATTCCGAAGTGTTCCCCAACTGGTTGTGGCGTAGCCGGCAGGTGATTTTTGCGTGTCCGGCAGGTGGTTCTGGCGAGTCGAGCAGGTGGTTCCGGCGTGCTCAGCAGGTGCTTCCGGGGTCATTGGCACGTGGTTCTGGCATATCTGAGAGGTGGTTCCGGCATGCGCGACAGGTGATTCCGGAGTGTCCGCAAGGTGGTTCTGGCGTACACGGCAGGTGATTTTGGCGTGTCCGGCAGGTGTTTCTGGCGAGTCGAGCAGGTGGCTCCGGCATGCTCGGCAGGTGCTTCCGGCGTCTCCGGAACTTGGTTCTGGTGTGTCTGAGAGCTGGTTCCGGCATGTCCGGCAGATGATTCCGGAGTGTCCGCCAAGTGGTTCTGGCATACCCAGCAGGTGATTTTGGCGTTCAGGGAGGTGGTACCGGTGAGTCGAGCAGGTGGTTCCGGCGTGCTCAGCAGGTGGTTCAGGCAGTTCTGGCAGGTGTTTTCCGTCTGTTCGGGGTGTGGTTCCAGCATCTCATGCACATGGTTCTGGCACGTCTGAGATGTGGTTCCGGCCGGCCCGACAGGTGTTTCCACAGTGTCCGCCAAGTGGTACTGGCGTAGTTGGCAGGTGATTTTGGCATGACCGGCAGGTGGTTCCAGCAAGCCCGGCAGGTGATTCCGAAGTGTTCCCCAACTGGTTGTGGCGTAGCCGGCAGGTGATTTTTGCGTGTCCGGCAGGTGGTTCTGGCGAGTCGAGCAGGTGGTTCCGGCGTGCTCGGCAGGTGCTTCCGGGGTCATTGGCACGTGGTTCTGGCATATCTGAGAGGCGGTTCCGGCATGCCCGGCAGGTGATTCCGGAGTGTTCGCCAACTGTTTCCGGCGTAGCCGGCAGGTGATTTTGCATGTCCAGCGGTCGTTCCGGCGGGTCGAGCCGGTGGTTCCGGCGTGTCCGGCAGGTGGTTCCGGTCTGTCCGGCAGGTGGTTCTGTGGTGTCCGGCACGAGGTTCAGTCTGAGAGGCTGTGCCGGCATGCCCCTCACGTGATTCCGGCTTGTCCCCGAACTGGTGCTGGTGTAGCGGGCAGGTGATTTTGGCGTGTCCGGCAGGTGGTTCAGGCGAGTTGAGCAGGTGGTTGGGACGTGCTCGGCAGGAGCTTCCGGCGTCTCCGGCACGTGTTTCTGGCACATCTGACTGGTGGTTCCGGCATGCCCAAAAGTGGATTCCGGTCTGTCCGGTAGGTGGTTCCGGCGTGCACGGCACGTGGTTCTGGTACGTGTCAGAGGTGGTTGCGTATGCCCAACAGGTGATTCCGGATTGTCCGCCACGTGCTTCTGGCACGTCTGAGAGGTGGTTCCAACATGCCCGGCAGGTCATTTCGGAGAGTCGTCCAAGTGGTTCTGGCGTAGCGCGCAGGTGATTTTGGCGTGTCCGGCAGGTGGTTCCGCCGTGCTCGGCATGTGGTTCAGGCATGGCCGTCACGTGGTTCCAGTCTGTCCAGGACGTGTTTCCAGCTTCTCCGGCAGGTGGTTCTGGTACGTCTGAGAGGTGGTTCCGCCATGGCTGGCAGGTGATCCCGGACTGTCCCCCAGGTGGTTCTGGCATAGCCAGCAGTTGATATTGGCCTGTCCGGCAGGTGGTTCCAGCGAGTCGAGCAGGTGGCTCCGGCATGCTCGGCAGGTGCTTCCGGCGTCTCCGGCACTTGGTTCTGGTGTGTCTGAGAGCTGGTTCCGGCATGTCCGGCAGATGATTCTTGAGTGTCCGCCAAGTGGTTCTGGCATACCCAGCAGGTGATTTTGGCGTGTCAGGGAGGTGGTACCGGTGAGTCGAGCAGGTGGTTGCGGCGTGCTCAGCAGGTGGTTCAGGCGGTTCTGGCAGGTGCTATCCGTCTGTTCGGGGTGTGGTTCCAGCATCTCATGAACACGTTTCTGGCACGTCTGAGATGTGGTTCCAGCCGGCCCGACAGGTGTTTCCGCAGTGTCCGCCAAGCGGTTCTGGCGTAGTTGGCAGGTGATTTTGGCATGACTGGCAGGTGGTTCCAGCAAGCCTGGCAGGTGATTCCAAAGTGTTCACCAACTGGTTGTGGCGTAGCCGGCAGGTGATTTTTGCGTGATCGGCAGGTGGTTCTGGCGAGTCGAGCAGGTGGTTCCGGCGGGCTCGGCTGGTGCTTCCGGGGTCATTGGCACGGGGTTCTGGCATGTCTGAGGGGTGGTTCCTGCATGCCCGGCAAGTGATTCCGGAGTGTTCGCCAAGTGGTTCTGGCATAGTCGGCAGGTGATTTTGGCATGTCCGGCAGGTGGTTCAGGCGAGTTGAGCAGGTGGTTCCAACGTGCTTGGCAGGTGCTTCCGGAGTCTCCGGCACGTGTTTCTGGCACATCTGACAGGTGGTTCCGGCATGCCCGAAAGGTGATTCCGGTCTGTCCGGTAGGTGGTTATAGCCGGCATGGCATGTGGTTCTGGTACGTCTCAGAGGTGGTTGCGCATGCCCAACAGGTGATTCCGGACTGTCCGCCACATGGTTCTGGCACGTCTGAGAGGTGGATCCGGCATGCCCGGCAGGTTATCCCAGAGAGTCCTCCAAGTGGTTCTGGCATAACACGCAGGTGATTTGGGCGTGTCTGGCAGGTTGCTCCGTTGTGCTTGGCAGGTGGTTCAGGCTTGGCCGGCAGGTGGTTCCAGACTGTCCAGGACGTGTTTCCAGCTTCTCCGGCAGGTGGTTCTGGTACGTCTGAGAGGTGGTTCCGCCATGGCTGGCAGGTGATTCCGGACCGTCCCCCAGGTGGTTCTGGCATAGCCAGCAGTTGATATTGGCCTGTCCGGCAGGTGGTTCCAGCGAGTCGAACAGGTGGCTCCGGCGTGCTCGGCAGGTGGTTCCGGTCTGTCCGGTAGGTGATTCCGGCGTGTCCGGCACGTGCTTCCGGCACGTCTGAGAGGTGGTTCCGGCATGCGCGACAGGTGATTTCGGAGTGTCCGCCAGGTGGTTCTGGCGTACCCGGCAGGTGATTTTGGCGTGTCCGGCAGGTGTTTCTGGCGAGTCGAGCAGGTGGCTCCGGCATGCTCGGCAGGTGCTTCCGGCGTCTCCGGCACGTGGTTCTGGTGTGTCTGAGAGCTGGTTCCGGCATGTCCGGCAGATGATTCCGGAGTGTCCGCCAAGTGGTTCTCGCATAACCGGCTGGTGATTTGGGCATGTCAGGTAGGTGGTTCCGGCGAGTCGAGCAGGTGGCTCCGGCGTGCTCGGCAGGTTGTTCAGACGGGTCTGGCCGGTGTTTTCCGTCTGTTCGGGGTGTGGTTCCAGCATCTCATGCACATGGTTCTGGCACGTCTGAGATGTGGTTCCGGCCGGCCCCACAGGTGTTTCCACAGTATCCGCCAAGTGCTACTGGCGTAGTTGGCAGGTGATTTTGGCATGACGGGCAGGTGGTTCCAGCAAGCCCGGCAGGTGATTCCGAAGTGTTCCCCAACTGGTTGTGGCGTAGCCGGCAGGTGATTTCTGCGTGTCCGGCAGGTGGTTCTGGTGAGTCGAGCAGGTGGTTCCGGCGTGCTCGGCAGGTGCTTCCGGGGTCATTGGCACGTGGTTCTGGCATATCTGAGAGGTGGTTCCGGCATGAACGGCAGGTGATTCCGGAGTGTTCGCCAAGTGTTTCCGGCGTAGCCGGCAGGTGATTTTGCATGTCCAGCGGTCGTTCCGGCGGGTCGAGCCGGTAGTTCCGGCGTGTCCGGCAGGTGGTTCCGGTCTGTCCGGCAGGTGGTTCTGTGGTGTCCGGCACGAGGTTCAGTCTGAGAGGCTGTGCCGGCATGCCCCTCACGTGATTCCGGCTTGTCCCCGAAGTGGTGCTGGTGTAGCGGGCAGGTGATTTTGGCGTGTCCGGCAGGTGGTTCAGGCGAGTTGAGCAGGTGGTTGCGACGTGCTCGGCAGGTACTTCCGGCGTCTCCGGCACGTGTTTCTGGCACATCTGACTGGTGGTTCCGGCATGCCCAAAAGTTGATTCCGGTCTGTCCGGTAGGTGGTTCCGGCGTGCACGGCACATGGTTCTGGTATGTCTCAGAGGTGGTTGCGTATGCCCAACAGGTGATTCCGGACTGTCCGCCACGTGCTTCTGGCACGTCTGAGAGGTGGTTCCAACATGCCCGGCAGGTCATTTCGGAGAGTCGTCCAAGTGGTTCTGGAGTAGCCCGCAGGTGATTTTGGCGTGTCCGGCAGGTGGTTCCGCCGTGCTCGGCAGGTGGTTCAGGCATGGCCGTCACGTGGTTCCAGTCTGTCCAGGACGTGTTTCCAGCTTCTCTGGCAGGTGGTTCTGGTACGTCTGAGAGGTGGTTCCGCCATGGCTGGCAGGTGATCCCGGACTGTCCCCCAGGTGGTTCTGGCATAGCCAGCAGTTGATATTGGCCTGTCCGGCAGGTGGTTCCAGCGAGTCGTACAGGTGGCTCCGTCGTTCTTGGCAGGTGGTTCCGGTCTGTCCGGTAGGTGTTTCCGGCGTGTCTGGCACGTGCTTCCGGCACGTCTGAGAGGTGGTTCCGGCATGCGCGGCAGGTGATTCCGTAGTGTCCGCCAGGTGGTTCTGGCATACCCGGCAGGTGATTTTGGCGTGTCCGGCAGGTGTTTCTGGCGAGTCGAGCAGGTGGCTCCGGCATGCTCGGCAGGTGCTTCCGGCGTCTCCGGCACTTGGTTCTGGTGTGTCTGACAGCTGGTTCCGGCATGTCCGGCAGATGATTCCGGAGTGTCCGCCAAGTGGTTCTGGCATACCCAGCAGGTGATTTTGGCGTGTCAGGGAGGTGGTACCGGTGAGTCGAGCAGGTGGTTCCGGCGTGCTCAGCAGGTGGTTCAGGCGGTTCTGGCAGGTGGTATCCGTCTGTTCGGGGTGTGGTTCCAGCATCTCATGAACACGCTTCTGGCACGTCTGAGATGTGGTTCCAGCCTGCCCGACAGGTGTTTCCGCAGTGTCCGCCAAGCGGTTATGGCGTAGTTGGCAGGTCATTTTGGCATGACTGGCAGGTGGTTCCAGCAAGCCCGGCAGGTGATTCCGAAGTGTTCCCCAACTGGTTGTGGCGTAGCCGGCAGGTGATTTTTGCGTGTCCGGCAGGTGGTTCTGGCGAGTCGAGCAGGTGGTTCCGGCGTGCTCAGCAGGTGCTTCCGGGGTCATTGGCACGTGGTTCTGGCATATCTGAGAGGTGGTTCCGGCATGCGCGACAGGTGATTCCGGAGTGTCCGCAAGGTGGTTCTGGCGTACACGGCAGGTGATTTTGGCGTGTCCGGCAGGTGTTTCTGGCGAGTCGAGCAGGTGGCTCCGGCATGCTCGGCAGGTGCTTCCGGCGTCTCCGGAACTTGGTTCTGGTGTGTCTGAGAGCTGGTTCCGGCATGTCCGGCAGATGATTCCGGAGTGTCCGCCAAGTGGTTCTGGCATACCCAGCAGGTGATTTTGGCGTTCAGGGAGGTGGTACCGGTGAGTCGAGCAGGTGGTTCCGGCGTGCTCAGCAGGTGGTTCAGGCAGTTCTGGCAGGTGTTTTCCGTCTGTTCGGGGTGTGGTTCCAGCATCTCATGCACATGGTTCTGGCACGTCTGAGATGTGGTTCCGGCCGGCCCGACAGGTGTTTCCACAGTGTCCGCCAAGTGGTACTGGCGTAGTTGGCAGGTGATTTTGGCATGACCGGCAGGTGGTTCCAGCAAGCCCGGCAGGTGATTCCGAAGTGTTCCCCAACTGGTTGTGGCGTAGCCGGCAGGTGATTTTTGCGTGTCCGGCAGGTGGTTCTGGCGAGTCGAGCAGGTGGTTCCGGCGTGCTCGGCAGGTGCTTCCGGGGTCATTGGCACGTGGTTCTGGCATATCTGAGAGGCGGTTCCGGCATGCCCGGCAGGTGATTCCGGAGTGTTCGCCAACTGTTTCCGGCGTAGCCGGCAGGTGATTTTGCATGTCCAGCGGTCGTTCCGGCGGGTCGAGCCGGTGGTTCCGGCGTGTCCGGCAGGTGGTTCCGGTCTGTCCGGCAGGTGGTTCTGTGGTGTCCGGCACGAGGTTCAGTCTGAGAGGCTGTGCCGGCATGCCCCTCACGTGATTCCGGCTTGTCCCCGAACTGGTGCTGGTGTAGCGGGCAGGTGATTTTGGCGTGTCCGGCAGGTGGTTCAGGCGAGTTGAGCAGGTGGTTGGGACGTGCTCGGCAGGAGCTTCCGGCGTCTCCGGCACGTGTTTCTGGCACATCTGACTGGTGGTTCCGGCATGCCCAAAAGTGGATTCCGGTCTGTCCGGTAGGTGGTTCCGGCGTGCACGGCACGTGGTTCTGGTACGTGTCAGAGGTGGTTGCGTATGCCCAACAGGTGATTCCGGATTGTCCGCCACGTGCTTCTGGCACGTCTGAGAGGTGGTTCCAACATGCCCGGCAGGTCATTTCGGAGAGTCGTCCAAGTGGTTCTGGCGTAGCGCGCAGGTGATTTTGGCGTGTCCGGCAGGTGGTTCCGCCGTGCTCGGCATGTGGTTCAGGCATGGCCGTCACGTGGTTCCAGTCTGTCCAGGACGTGTTTCCAGCTTCTCCGGCAGGTGGTTCTGGTACGTCTGAGAGGTGGTTCCGCCATGGCTGGCAGGTGATCCCGGACTGTCCCCCAGGTGGTTCTGGCATAGCCAGCAGTTGATATTGGCCTGTCCGGCAGGTGGTTCCAGCGAGTCGAGCAGGTGGCTCCGGCATGCTCGGCAGGTGCTTCTGGCGTCTCCGGCACTTGGTTCTGGTGTGTCTGAGAGCTGGTTCCGGCATGTCCGGCAGATGATTCTTGAGTGTCCGCCAAGTGGTTCTGGCATACCCAGCAGGTGATTTTGGCGTGTCAGGGAGGTGGTACCGGTGAGTCGAGCAGGTGGTTGCGGCGTGCTCAGCAGGTGGTTCAGGCGGTTCTGGCAGGTGGTATCCGTCTGTTCGGGGTGTGGTTCCAGCATCTCATGAACACGTTTCTGGCACGTCTGAGATGTGGTTCCAGCCGGCCCGACAGGTGTTTCCGCAGTGTAGGCCAAGCGGTTCTGGCGTAGTTGGCAGGTGATTTTGGCATGACTGGCAGGTGGTTCCAGCAAGCCTGGCAGGTGATTCCAAAGTGTTCACCAACTGGTTGTGGCGTAGCCGGCAGGTGATTTTTGCGTGATCGGCAGGTGGTTCTGGCGAGTCGAGCAGGTGGTTCCGGCGTGCTCGGCTGGTGCTTCCGGGGTCATTGGCACGGGGTTCTGGCATGTCTGAGAGGTGGTTCCTGCATGCCCTGCAAGTGATTCCAGAGTGTTCGCCAAGTGGTTCTGGCATAGTCGGCAGGTGATTTTGGCATGTCCGGCAGGTGGTTCAGGCGACTTGAGCAGGTGGTTCCAACGTGCTTGGCAGGTGCTTCCGGCGTCTCCGGCACGTGTTTCTGGCACATCTGACAGGTGGTTCCGGCATGCCCGAAAGGTGATTCCGGTCTGTCTGGTAGGCGGTTATAGCCGGCACGGCATGTGGTTCTGGTACGTCTCAGAGGTGGTTGCGCATGCCCAACAGGTGATTCCGGACTGTCCGCCACATGGTTCTGGCACGTCTGAGAGGTGGTTCTGGCATGCCCGGCAGGTCATCCCAGAGAGTCCTCCAAGTGGTTCTGGCATAACACGCAGGTGATTTTGGCGTGTCTGGCAATTTGTTCCGTTGTGCTTGGCAGGTGGTTCAGGCTTGGCCGGCAGGTGGTTCCAGCAAGCCCGGCAGGTGATTCCGAAGTGTTCCCCAACTGGTTGTGGCGTAGCCGGCAGGTGATTTCTGCGTGTCCGGTAGGTGGTTCCGGCGAGTCGAGCAGGTGGCTCCGGCGTGCTCGGCATTTTGTTCAGACGGGTCTGGCAGGTGTTTTCCGTCTGTTCGGGGTGTGGTTCCAGCATCTCATGCACATGGTTCTGGCACGTCTGAGATGTGTTTCCGGCTGGCCCGACAGGTGTTTCCACAGTGTCCGCCAAGTGGTACTGGCGTAGTTGGCAGGTCATTTTGGCATGACCGGCAGGTGGCTCCAGCAAGCTCGGCAGGTGATTCCGAAGTGTTCCCCAACTGGTTGTGGCGTAGCCGGCAGGTGATTTTTGCGTGTCCGGCAGGTGGTTCTGGCGAGTCGAGCAGGTGGTTCCGGCGTGCTTCCGGGGTGATTGGCAAGTGGTTCTGGCATATCTGAGAGGTGGTTCCGGCATGCCCGGCAGGTGATTCCGGAGTGCTCGCCAAGTGTTTCCGGCGTAGCCGGCAGGTGATTTTGCATGTCCAGCGGTCGTTCCGGCGGGTCGAGCCGGTGGTTCCGGCGTGTCCGGCAGGTGGTTCCGGTCTGTCCGGCAGGTGGATCCGTGGTGTCCGGCACGAGGTTCAGTCTGAGAGGCTGTGCCGGCATGCCCCTCACGTGATTCCGGCTTGTCCCCGAAGTGGTGCTGGTGTAGTGGGCAGGTGATTTTGGCGTGTCCGGCAGGTGGTTCAGGCGAGTTGAGCAGGTGGTTGCGACGTGCTCGGCAGGTGCCTTCGGCGTCTCCGGCACGTGTTTCTGGCACATCTGACTGGTGGTTCCGGCATGCCCAAAAGTTGATTCCGGTCTGTCCGGTAGGTGGTTCCGGCGTGCACGGCACGTGGTTCTGGTACGTCTCAGAGGTGGTTGCGCATGACCAACAGGTGATTCCGGACTGTCCGCCACATGGTTCTGGCACGTCTGAGAGGTGGATCCGGCATGCCCGGCAGGTCATCCCAGAGAGTCCTCCAAGTGGTTCTGGCATAACACGCAGGTGATTTTGGCGTGTCTGGCAGGTTGTTCCGTTGTGCTTGGCAGGTGGTTCAGGCTTGGCCGGAAGGTGGTTCCAGACTTTCCAGGACGTGTTTCCAGCTTCTCCGGCAGGTGGTTCTGGTACGTCTGAGAGGTGGTTCCGCCATGGCTGGCAGGTGATTCCGGACCGTCCCCCAGGTGGTTCTGGCATAGCCAGCAGTTGATATTGGCCTGTCCGGCAGGTGGTTCCAGCGAGTCGAACAGGTGGCTCCGGCGTGCTCGGCAGGTGGTTCCGGTCTGTCCGGTAGGTGATTCCGGCGTGTCCGGCACGTGCTTCCGGCACGTCTGAGAGGTGGTTCCGGCATGCGCGACAGGTGATTTCGGAGTGTCCGCCAGGTGGTTCTGGCGTACTCGGCAGGTGATTTTGGCGTGTCCGGCAGGTGTTTCTGGCGAGTCGAGCAGGTGGCTCCGGCATGCTCGGCAGGTGCTTCCGGCGTCTCCGGCACGTGGTTCTGGTGTGTCTGAGAGCTGGTTCCGGCATGTCCGGCAGATGATTCCGGAGTGTCCGCCAAGTGGTTCTGGCATACCCGGCTGGTGATTTGGGCATGTCAGGTGGTGGTTCCGGGGAGTCGAGCAGGTGGCTCCGGCGTGCTCGGCAGATTGTTCAGACGGGTCTGGCCGGTGTTTTCCGTCTGTTCGGGGTGTGGTTCCAGCATCTCATGCACATGGTTCTGGCACGTCTGAGATGTGGTTCCGGCCGGCCCGACAGGTGTTTCCACAGTGTCCGCCAAGTGGTACTGGCGTAGTTGGCAGGTGATTTTGGCATGACGGGCAGGTGGTTCCAGCAAGCCCGGCAGGTGATTCCGAAGTGTTCCCCAACTGGTTGTGGCGTAGCCGGCAGGTGATTTCTGCGTGTCCGGCAGGTGGTTCTGGCGAGTCGAGCATGTGGTTCCGGCGTGCTCGGCAGGTGCTTCCGGGGTCATTGGCACGTGGTTCTGGCATATCTGAGAGGTGGTTCAGGCATGCCCGGCTGGTGATTCCGGAGTGTTCGCCAAGTGTTTCCGGCGTATCCGGCAGGTGATTTTGCATGTCCAGCGGTCGTTCCGGCGGGCCGAGCCGGTGGTTCCGGCGTGTCTGGCAGGTGGTTCCGGTCTGTCCGGCAGGTGGTTCTGTGGTGTCCGGCACGAGGTTCAGTCTGAGAGGCTGTGCCGGCATGCCCCTCACGTGATTCCGGCTTGTCCCTGAAGTGGTGCTGGTGTAGCGGGCAGGTGATTTTGGCGTGTCCGGCAGGTGGTTCAGGCGAGTTGAGCAGGTGGTTGCGATGTGCTCGGCAGGTGCTTCCGGGGTCATTGGCACGGGGTTCTGGCATGTCTGAGAGGTGGTTCCTGCATGCCCGGCAAGTGATTCCGGAGTGTTCGCCATGTGGTTCTGGCATAGTCGGCAGGTGATTTTGGCATGTCCGGCAGGTGGTTCAGGCGAGTTGAGCAGGTGGTTCCAACGTGCTTGGCAGGTGCTTCCGGCGTCTCCGGCACGTGTTTCTGGCACATCTGACAGGTGGTTCCGGCATGCCCGAAGGTGATTCCGGTCTGTCCGGTAGGTGGTTCCAGCCTGCACGGCCTGTGGTTCTGGTACGTCTCAGAGGTGGTTGCGCATGCCCAACAGGTGATTCCGGACTGTCCGCCACATGGTTCTGGCACGTCTGAGAGGTGGTTCCGGCATGCCCGGCAGGTCATCCCAGAGAGTCCTCCAAGTGGTTCTGGCATAACACGCAGGTGATTTTGGCGTGTCTGGCAGGTTGTTCCGTTGTGCTTGGCAGGTGGTTCAGGCTTGGCCGGCAGGTGGTTCCAGACTGTCCAGGACGTGTTTCCAGCTTCTCCGGCAGGTGGTTCTGGTACGTCTGAGAGGTGGTTCCGCCATGGCTGGCAGGTGATCCCGGACTGTCCCCCAGGTGGTTCTGGCATAGCCAGCAGTTGATATTGGCCTGTCCGGCAGGTGGTTCCAGCGAGTCGAACAGGTGGCTCCGGCGTTCTTGGCAGGTGGTTCCGGTCTGTCCGGTAGGTGTTTCCGGCGTGTCCGGCACGTGCTTCCGGCACGTCTGAGAGGTGGTTCCGGCATGTGCGGCAGGTGATTCCGTAGTGTCCGCCAGGTGGTTCTGGCATACCCGGCAGGTGATTTTGGCGTGTCCGGCAGGTGTTTCTGGCGAGTCGAGCAGGTGGCTCCGGCATGCTCGGCAGGTGCTTCCGGCGTCTCCGGCACTTGGTGCTGGTGTGTCTGAGAGCTGGTTCCGGCATGTCCGGCAGATGATTCCGGAGTGTCCGCCAAGTGGTTCTGGCATACCCAGCAGGTGATTTTGGCGTGTCAGGGAGGTGGTACCGGTGAGTCGAGCAGGTGGTTCCGGCGTGCTCAGCAGGTGGTTCAGGCAGTTGTGGCAGGTGGTATCCGTCTGTTCGGGGTGTGGTTCCAGCATCTCATGAACACGTTTCTGGCACGTCTGAGATGTGGTTCCAGCCGGCCCGACAGGTGTTTCCGCAGTGTCCGCCAAGCGGTTCTGGCGTAGTTGGCAGGTGATTTTGGCATGACTGGCAGGTGGTTCCAGCAAGCCTGGCAGGTGATTCCAAAGTGTTCACCAACTGGTTGTGGCGTAGCCGGCAGGTGATTTTTGCGTGATCGGCAGGTGGTTCTGGCGAGTCGAGCAGGTGGTTCCGGCGTGCTCGGCTGGTGCTTCCGGGGTCATTGGCACGGGGTTCTGGCATGTCTGAGAGGTGGTTCCTGCATGCCCGGCAAGTGATTCCGGAGTGTTCGCCAAGTGGTTCTGGCATAGTCGGCAGGTGATTTTGGCATGTCCGGCAGGTGGTTCAGGCGAGTTGAGCAGGTGGTTCCAACGTGCTTGGCAGGTGCTTCCGGCGTCTCCGGCACGTGTTTCTGGCACATCTGACAGGTGGATCCGGCATGCCCGAAAGGTGATTCCGGTCTGTCCGGTAGGTGGTTCCAGCCTGCACGGCATGTGGTTCTTGTACGTCTCAGAGGTGGTTGCGCATGACCAACAGGTGATTCCGGACTGTCCGCCACATGGTTCTGGCACGTCTGAGAGGTGGATCCGGCATGCCCGGCAGGTCATCCCAGAGAGTCCTCCATGTGGTTCTGGCATAACACGCAGGTGATTTTGGCGTGTCTGGCAGGTTGTTCCGTTGTGCTTGGCAGGTGGTTCAGGCTTGGCCGGCAGGTGGTTCCAGACTTTCCAGGACGTGTTTCCAGCTTCTCCGGCAGGTGGTTATGGTACGTCTGAGAGGTGGTTCCGCCATGGCTGGCAGGCGATCCCGGACCGTCCCCCAGGTGGTTCTGGCATAGCCAGCAGTTGATATTGGCCTGTCCGGCAGGTGGTTCCAGCGAGTCGAACAGGTGGCTCCGGCGTTCTTGGCAGGTGGTTCCGGTCTGTCCGGTAGGTGTTTCCGGCGTGTCTGGCACGTGCTTCCGGCACGTCTGAGAGGTGGTTCCGGCATGCGCGACAGGTGATTTCGGAGTGTCCGCCAGGTGGTTCTGGCGTACCCGGCAGGTGATTTTGGCGTGTCCGGCAGGTGTTTCTGGCGAGTCGAGCAGGTGGCTCCGGCATGCTCGGCAGGTGCTTCCGGCGTCTCCGGCACGTGGTTCTGGTGTGTCTGAGAGCTGGTTCCGGCATGTCCGGCAGATGATTCCGGAGTGTCCGCCAAGTGGTTCTGGCATACCCGGCTGGTGATTTGGGCATGTCAGGTAGGTGGTTCCAGCGAGTCGAGCAGGTGGCTCCGGCGTGCTCGGCAGGTTGTTCAGACGGTTCTGGCAGGTGTTTTCCGTCTGTTCGGGGTGTGGTTCCAGCATCTCATGAACACGTTTCTGGCACGTCTGAGATGTGGTTCCGGCCGGCCCGACAGGTGTTTCCGCAGTGTCCGCCAAGCGGTTCTGGCGTAGTTGGCAGGTGATTTTGGCATGACTGGCAGGTGGTTCCAGCAAGCCTGGCAGGTGATTCCAAAGTGTTCACCAACTGGTTGTGGCGTAGCCGGCAGGTGATTTTTGCGTGATCGGCAGGTGGTTCTGGCGAGTCGAGCAGGTGGTTCCGGCGTGCTCGGCTGGTGCTTCCGGGGTCATTGGCACGGGGTTCTGGCATGTCTGAGAGGTGGTTCCTGCATGCCCGGCAAGTGATTCCGGAGTGTTCGCCAAGTGGTTCTGGCATAGTCGGCAGGTGATTTTGCATGTCCAGCGGTCGTTCCGGCGAGTCGAGCCGGTGGTTCCGGCGTGTCCGGCAGGTGGTTCCGGTCTGTCCGGCAGGTGGTTCTGTGGTGTCCGGCACGAGGTTCAGTCTGAGAGGCTGTGCCGGCATGCCCCTCACGTGATTCCGGCTTGTCCCCGAAGTGGTGCTGGTGTAGCGGGCAGGTGATTTTGGCATGTCCGGCAGGTGGTTCAGGCGAGTTGAGCAGGTGGTTCCAACGTGCTTGGCAGGTGCTTCCGGCGTCTCCGGCACGTGTTTCTGGCACATCTGACTGGTGGTTCCGGCATGCCCAAAAGGTGATTCCGGTCTGTCCGGTAGGTGGTTCCAGCCTGCACGGCATGTGGTTCTGGTACGTCTCAGAGGTGGTTGCGTATGCCCAACAGGTGATTCCGGACTGTCCGCCACGTGCTTCTGGCACGTCTGAGAGGTGGTTCCAACATGCCCGGCAGGTCATTTCGGAGAGTCGTCCAAGTGGTTCTGGCGTAGCCCGCAGGTGATTTTGGCGTGTCCGGCAGGTGGTTCCGCCGTGCTCGGCAGGTGGTTCAGGCATGGCCGTCACGTGGTTCCAGTCTGTCCAGGACGTGTTTCCAGCTTCTCCGGCAGGTGGTTCTGGTACGTCTGAGAGGTGGTTCCGCCATGGCTGGCAGGTGATCCCGGACTGTCCCCCAGGTGGTTCTGGCATAGCCAGCAGTTGATATTGGCCTGTCCGGCAGGTGGTTCCAGCAAGTCGAACAGGTGGCTCCGGCGTTCTTGGCAGGTGGTTCCGGTCTGTCCGGTAGGTGTTTCCGGCGTGTCTGGCACGTGCTTCCGGCACGTCTGAGAGGTGGTTCCGGCATGCGCGACAGGTGATTCCGGAGTGTCCGCCAGGTGGTTCTGGCGTACCCGGAAGGTGATTTTGGCGTGTCCGGCAGGTGTTTCTGGCGAGTCGAGCAGGTGGCTCCGGCATGCTCGGCAGGTGCTTCCGGCGTCTCCGGCACTTGGTTCTGGTGTGTCTGAGAGCTGGTTCCGGCATGTCTGGCAGATGATTCCGGAGTGTCCGCCAAGTGGTTCTGGCATACCCAGCAGGTGATTTTGGCGTGTCAGGGAGGTGGTACCGGTGAGTCGAGCAGGTGGTTCCGGCGTGCTCAGCAGGTGGTTCAGGCGGTTCTGGCAGGTGGTATCCGTCTGTTCGGGGTGTGGTTCCAGCATCTCATGAACACGTTTCTGGCACGTCTGAGATGTGGTTCCGGCCGGCCCGACAGGTGTTTCCGCAGTGTCCGCCAAGCGGTTCTGGCGTAGTTGGCAGGTGATTTTGGCATGACTGGCAGGTGGTTCCAGCAAGCCTGGCAGGTGATTCCAAAGTGTTCACCAACTGGTTGTGGCGTAGCCGGCAGGTGATTTTTGCGTGATCGGCAGGTGGTTCTGGCGAGTCGAGCAGGTGGTTCCGGCGTGCTCGGCTGGTGCTTCCGGGGTCATTGGCACGGGGTTCTGGCATGTCTGAGAGGTGGTTCCTTCATGCCCGGCAAGTGATTCCGGAGTGTTCGCCAAGTGGTTCTGGCATAGTCGGCAGGTGATTTTGGCATGTCCGGCAGGTGGTTCAGGCGAGTTGAGAAGGTGGTTCCAACGTGCTTGGCAGGTGCTTCCGGCGTCTCCGGCACGTGTTTCTGGCACATCTGACAGGTGGTTCCGGCATGCCCGAAAGGTGATTCCGGTCTGTCCGGTAGGTGGTTCTAGCCGGCACGGCATGTGGTTCTGGTACGTCTCAGAGGTGGTTGCGCATGCCCAACAGGTGATTCCGGACTGTCCGCCACATGGTTCTGGCACGTCTGAGAGGTGGATCCGGCATGCCCGGAAGGTCATCCCAGAGAGTCCTCCAAGTGGTTCTGGCATAACACGCAGGTGATTTTGGCGTGTCTGGCAGGTTGTTCCGTTGTGCTTGGCAGGTGGTTCAGGCTTGGCCGGCAGGTGGTTCCAGACTGTCCAGGACGTGTTTCCAGCTTCTCCGGCAGGTGGTTCTGGTACGTCTGAGAGGTGGTTCCGCCATGGCTGGCAGGTGATTCCGGACCGTCCCCCAGGTGGTTCTGGCATAGCCAGCAGTTGATATTGGCCTGTCCGGCAGGTGGTTCCAGCGAGTCGAACAGGTGGCTCCGGCGTGCTCGGCAGGTGGTTCCGGTCTGTCCGGTAGGTGATTCCGGCGTGTCCGGCACGTGCTTCCGGCACGTCTGAGAGGTGGTTCCGGCATGCGCGACAGGTGATTTCGGAGTGTCCGCCAGGTGGTTCTGGCGTACCCGGCAGGTGATTTTGGCGTGTCCGGCAGGTGTTTCTGGCGAGTCGAGCAGGTGGCTCCGGCATGCTCGGCAGGTGCTTCCGGCGTCTCCGGCACGTGGTTCTGGTGTGTCTGAGAGCTGGTTCCGGCATGTCCGGCAGATGATTCCGGAGTGTCCGCCAAGTGGTTCTGGCATACCCGGCTGGTGATTTGGGCATGTCAGGTAGGTGGTTCCGGCGAGTCGAGCAGGTGGCTCCGGCGTGCTCGGCAGGTTGTTCAGACGGGTCTGGCAGGTGTTTTCCGTCTGTTCGGGGTGTGGTTCCAGCATCTCATGCACATGGTTCTGGCACGTCTGAGATGTGGTTCCGGCCGGCCCGACAGGTGTTTCCACAGTGTCCGCCAAGTGGTACTGGCGTAGTTGGCAGGTGATTTTGGCATGACCGGCAGGTGGTTCCAGCAAGCCCGGCAGGTGATTCCGAAGTGTTCCCCAACTGGTTGTGGCGTAGCCGGCAGGTGATTTTTGCGTGTCCGGTAGGTGGTTCTGGCGAGTCGAGCAGGTGGTTCCGGCGTGCTCGGCAGGTGCTTCCGGGGTCATTGGCACGTGGTTCTGGCATATCTGAGAGGTGGTTCCGGCATGCCCGGCAGGTGATTCCGGAGTGTTCGCCAAGTGTTTCCGGCGTAGCCGGCAGGTGATTTTGCATGTCCAGCGGTCGTTCCGGCGGGTCGAGCCGGTGGTTCCGGCGTGTCCGGCAGGTGGTTCCGGTCTGTCCGGCAGGTGGTTCTGTGGTGTCCGGCACGAGGTTCAGTCTGAGAGGCTGTGCCGGCATGCCCCTCACGTGATTCCGGCTTGTCCCCGAAGTGGTGCTGGTGTAGCGGGCAGGTGATTTTGGCGTGTCCGGCAGGTGGTTCAGGCGAGTTGAGCAGGTGGTTGCGACGTGCTCGGCAGGTGCTTCCGGCGTCTCCGGCACGTGTTTCTGGCACATCTGACTGGTGGTTCCGGCATGCCCAAAAGTTGATTCCGTTCTGTCCGGTAGGTGGTTCCGGCGTGCACGGCACGTGGTTCTGGTACGTCTCAGAGGTGGTTGCGTATGCCCAACAGGTGATTCCGGACTGTCCGCCACGTGCTTCTGGCACGTCTGAGAGGTGGTTCCAACATGCCCGGCAGGTCATTTGGGAGAGTCGTCCAAGAGTTTCTGGCGTAGCCCGCAGGTGATTTTGGAGTGTCCGGCAGGTGGTTCCGCCGTGCTCGGCAGGTGGTTCAGGCATGGCCGTCACGTGGTTCCAGTCTGTCCAGGACGTGTTTCCAGCTTCTCCGGCAGGTGGTTCTGGTACGTCTGAGAGGTGGTTCCGCCATGGCTGGCAGGTGATCCCGGACTGTCCCCCAGGTGGTTCTGGCATAGCCAGCAGTTGATATTGGCCTGTCCGGCAGGTGGTTCCAGCGAGTCGAACAGGTGGCTCCGGCGTACTTGGCACGTGGTTCCGGTCTGTCCGGTAGGTGTTTCCGGCGTGTCTGGCACGTGCTTCCGGCACGTCTGAGAGGTGGTTCCGGCATGCGCGGCAGGTGATTCCGTAGTTTCCGCCAGGTGGTTCTGGCATACCCGGCAGCTGATTTTGGCGTGTCCGGCAGATGTTTCTGGCGAGTCGAGCAGGTGGCTCCGGCATGCTCGGCAGGTGCTTCCGGCGTCTCCGGCACTTGGTTCTGGTGTGTCTGAGAGCTGGTTCCGGCATGTCCGGCAGATGATTCCGGAGTGTCCGCCAAGTGGTTCTGGCATACCCAGCAGGTGATTTTGGCGTGTCAGGGAGGTGGTACCGGTGAGTCGAGCAGGTGGTTCCGGCGTGCTCAGCAGGTGGTTCAGGCGGTTGTGGCAGGTGGTATCCGTCTGTTCGGGGTGTGGTTCCAGCATCTCATGAACACGTTTCTGGCACGTCTGAGATGTGGTTCCAGCCGGCCCGACAGGTGTTTCCGCAGTGTCCGCCAAGCGGTTCTGGCGTAGTTGGCAGGTGATTTTGGCATGACTGGCAGGTGGTTCCAGCAAGCCTGGCAGGTGATTCCAAAGTGTTCACCAACTGGTTGTGGCGTAGCCGGCAGGTGATTTTTGCGTGATCGGCAGGTGGTTCTGGCGAGTCGAGCAGGTGGTTCCGGCGTGCTCGGCTGGTGCTTCCGGGGTCATTGGCACGGGCTTCTGCCATGTCTGAGAGGTGGTTCCTGCATGCCCGGCAAGTGATTCCGGAGTGTTCGCCAAGTGGTTCTGGCATAGTCGGCAGGTGATTTTGGCATGTCCGGCAGGTGGTTCAGGCGAGTTGAGCAGGTGGTTCCAACGTGCTTGGCAGGTGCTTCCGGCGTCTCCGGCACGTGTTTCTGGCACATCTGACAGGTGGTTCCGGCATGCCCGAAAGGTGATTCCGGTCTGTCCGGTAGGTGGTTCCAGCCTGCACGGCATGTGGTTCTGGTACGTCTCAGAGGTGGTTGCACATGCCCAACAGGTGATTCCGGACTGTCCGCCACATGGTTCTGGCACGTCTGAGAGGTGGATCCGGCATGCCCGGCAGGTTATCCCAGAGAGTCCTCCAAGTGGTTCTGGCATAACACGCAGGTCATTTTGGCGTGTCTGGCAGGTTGTTCCCTTGTGCTTGGCAGGTGGTTCAGGCTTGTCCGGCAGGTGGTTCCAGACTGTCCAGGACGTGTTTCCAGCTTCTCCGGCAGGTGGTTCTGGTACGTCTGAGAGGTGGTTCCGCCATGGCTGGCAGGTGATTCCGGACCGTCCCCCAGGTGGTTCTGGCATAGCCAGCAGTTGATATTGGCCTGTCCGGCAGGTGGTTCCAGCGAGTCGAACAGGTGGCTCCGGCGTGCTCGGCAGGTGGTTCCGGTCTGTCCGGTAGGTGATTCCGGCGTGTCCGGCACGTGCTTCCGGCACGTCTGAGAGGTGGTTCCGGCATGCGCGACAGGTGATTTTGGAGTGTCCGCCAGGTGGTTCTGGCGTACCCGGCAGGTGATTTTGGCGTGTCCGGCAGGTGTTTCTGGCGAGTCGAGCAGGTGGCTCCGGCATGCTCGGCAGGTGCTTCCGGCGTCTCCGGCACGTGGTTCTGGTGTGTCTGAGAGCTGGTTCCGGCATGTCCGGCAGATGATTCCGGAGTGTCCGCCAAGTGGTTCTCGCATAACCGGCTGGTGATTTGGGCATGTCAGGTAGGTGGTTCCGGCGAGTCGAGCAGGTGGCTCCGGCGTGCTCGGCAGGTTGTTCAGACTGGTCTGGCCGGTGTTTTCCGTCTGTTCGGGGTGTGGTTCCAGCATCTCATGCACATGGTTCTGGCACGTCTGAGATGTGGTTCCGGCCGGCCCGACAGGTGTTTCCACAGTATCCGCCAAGTGGTACTGGCGTAGTTGGCAGGTGATTTTGGCATGACGGGCAGGTGGTTCCAGCAAGCCCGGCAGGTGATTCCGAAGTGTTCCCCAACTGGTTGTGGCGTAGCCGGCAGGTGATTTCTGCGTGTCCGGCAGGTGGTTCTGGTGAGTCGAGCAGGTGGTTCCGGCGTGCT
The DNA here is from genome assembly GCF_037783145.1 of Equus przewalskii. Taxonomy (NCBI): domain Eukaryota; kingdom Metazoa; phylum Chordata; class Mammalia; order Perissodactyla; family Equidae; genus Equus; species Equus przewalskii. The sequence continues at coordinate 48,299 of NW_027226879.1, forward strand.
CGGCAGGTGCTGCCGGGGTCATTGGCACGTGGTTCTGGCATATCTGAGAGGTGGTTCCGGCATGCCCGGCAGGTGATTCCGGAGTGTTCGCCAAGTGTTTCCGGCGTAGCCGGCAGGTGATTTTGCATGTCCAGCGGTCGTTCCGGCGGGTCGAGCCGGTAGTTCCGGCGTGTCCGGCAGGTGGTTCCGGTCTGTCCGGCAGGTGGTTCTGTGGTGTCCGGCACGAGGTTCAGTCTGAGAGGCTGTGCCGGCATGCCCCTCACGTGATTCCGGCTTGTCCCCGAAGTGGTGCTGGTGTAGCGGGCAGGTGATTTTGGCGTGTCCGGCAGGTGGTTCAGGCGAGTTGAGCAGGTGGTTGCGACGTGCTCGGCAGGTGCTTCCGGCGTCTCCGGCACGTGTTTCTGGCACATCTGACTGGTGGTTCCGGCATGCCCAAAAGTTGATTCCGGTCTGTCCGGTAGGTGGTTCCGGCGTGCACGGCACATGGTTCTGGTATGTCTCAGAGGTGGTTGCGTATGCCCAACAGGTGATTCCGGACTGTCCGCCACGTGCTTCTGGCACGTCTGAGAGGTGGTTCCAACATGCCCGGCAGGTCATTTCGGAGAGTCGTCCAAGTGGTTCTGGCGTAGCCCGTAGGTGATTTTGGCGTGTCCGGCAGGTGGTTCCGCCGTGCTCGGCAGGTGGTTCAGGCATGGCCGTCACGTGGTTCCAGTCTGTCCAGGACGTGTTTCCAGCTTCTCCGGCAGGTGGTTCTGGTACGTCTGAGAGGTGGTTCCGCCATGGCTGGCAGGTGATCCCGGACTGTCCCCCAGGTGGTTCTGGCATAGCCAGCAGTTGATATTGGCCTGTCCGGCAGGTGGTTCCAGGGAGTCGAACAGGTGGCTCCGGCGTTCTTGGCAGGTGGTTCCGGTCTGTCCGGTAGGTGTTTCCGGCGTGTCTGGCACGTGCTTCCGGCACGTCTGAGAGGTGGTTCCGGCATGCGCGGCAGGTGATTCCGTAGTGTCCGCCAGGTGGTTCTGGCATACCCGGCAGGTGATTTTGGCGTGTCCGGCAGGTGTTTCTGGCGAGTCGAGCAGGTGGCTCCGGCATGCTCGGCAGGTGCTTCCGGCGTCTCCGGCACTTGGTTCTGGTGTGTCTGAGAGCTGGTTCCGGCATGTCCGGCAGATGATTCCCGAGTGTCCGCCAAGTGGTTCTGGCATACCCAGCAGGTGATTTTGGCGTGTCAGGGAGGTGGTACCGGTGAGTCGAGCAGGTGGTTCCGGCGTGCTCAGCAGGTGGTTCAGGCGGTTCTGGCAGGTGGTATCCGTCTGTTCGGGGTGTGGTTCCAGCATCTCATGAACACGTTTCTGGCACGTCTGAGATGTGGTTCCAGCCGGTCCGACAGGTGTTTCCGCAGTGTCCGCCAAGCGGTTCTGGCGTAGTTGGCAGGTGATTTTGGCATGACTGGCAGGTGGTTCCAGCAAGCCTGGCAGGTGATTCCAAAGTGTTCACCAACTGGTTGTGGCGTAGCCGGCAGGTGATTTTTGCGTGATCGGCAGGTGGTTCTGGCGAGTCGAGCAGGTGGTTCCGGCGGGCTCGGCTGGTGCTTCCGGGGTCATTGGCACGGGGTTCTGGCATGTCTGAGGGGTGGTTCCTGCATGCCCGGCAAGTGATTCCGGAGTGTTCGCCAAGTGGTTCTGGCATAGTCGGCAGGTGATTTTGGCATGTCCGGCAGGTGGTTCAGGCGAGTTGAGCAGGTGGTTCCAACGTGCTTGGCAGGTGCTTCCGGCATCTCCGGCACGTGTTTCTGGCACATCCGACAGGTGGTTCCGGCATGCCCGAAAGGTGATTCCGGTCTGTCCGGTAGGTGGTTCCAGCCTGCACGGCATGTGGTTCTGGTACGTCTCAGAGGTGGTTGCGCATGCCCAACAGGTGATTCCGGACTGTCCGCCACATGGTTCTGGCACGTCTGAGAGGTGGTTCCAGCATGCCCGGCAGGTCATCCCAGAGAGTCCTCCAAGTGGTTCTGGCATAACACGCAGGTGACTTTGGCGTGTATGGCAGGTTGTTCCGTTGTGCTTGGCAGGTGGTTCAGGCTTGACCGGCAGGTGGTTCCAGACTGTCCAGGACGTGTTTCCAGCTTCTCCGGCAGGTGGTTCTGGTACGTCTGAGAGGTGGTTCCGGCATGCGCGGCAGGTGATTCCGTAGTGTCCACCAGGTGGTTCTGGCATACCCGGCAGGTGATTTTGGTGTGTCCGGCAGGTGTTTCTGGCGAGTCGAGCAGGTGGCTCCGGCATGCTCGGCAGGTGCTTCCGGCGTCTCCGGCACTTGGTTCTGGTGTGTCTGAGAGCTGGTTCCGGCATGTCCGGCAGATGATTCTTGAGTGTCCGCCAAGTGGTTCTGGCATACCCAGCAGGTGATTTTGGCGTGTCAGGGAGGTGGTACCGGTGAGTCGAGCAGGTGGTTGCGGCGTGCTCAGCAGGTGGTTCAGGCGGTTCTGGCAGGTGGTATCCGTCTGTTCGGGGTGTGGTTCCAGCATCTCATGAACACGTTTCTGGCACGTCTGAGATGTGGTTCCAGCCGGCCCGACAGGTGTTTCCGCAGTGTCCGCCAAGCGGTTCTGGCGTAGTTGGCAGGTGATTTTGGCATGACTGGCAGGTGGTTCCAGCAAGCCTGGCAGGTGATTCCAAAGTGTTCACACACTGGTTGTGGCGTAGCCGGCAGGTGATTTTTGCGTGATCGGCAGGTGGTTCTGGCGAGTCGAGCAGGTGGTTCCGGCGTGCTCGGCTGGTGCTTCCGGGGTCATTGGCACGGGGTTCTGGCATGTCTGAGAGGTGGTTCCTGCATGCCCTGCAAGTGATTCCAGAGTGTTCGCCAAGTGGTTCTGGCATAGTCGGCAGGTGATTTTGGCATGTCCGGCAGGTGGTTCAGGCGACTTGAGCAGGTGGTTCCAACGTGCTTGGCAGGTGCTTCCGGCGTCTCCGGCACGTGTTTCTGGCACATCTGACAGGTGGTTCCGGCATGCCCGAAAGGTGATTCCGGTCTGTCTGGTAGGCGGTTATAGCCGGCACGGCATGTGGTTCTGGTACGTCTCAGAGGTGGTTGCGCATGCCCAACAGGTGATTCCGGACTGTCCGCCACATGGTTCTGGCACGTCTGAGAGGTGGTTCTGGCATGCCCGGCAGGTCATCCCAGAGAGTCCTCCAAGTGGTTCTGGCATAACACGCAGGTGATTTTGGCGTGTCTGGCAAGTTGTTCCGTTGTGCTTGGCAGGTGGTTCAGGCTTGGCCGGCAGGTGGTTCCAGACTTTCCAGGACGTGTTTCCAGCTCCTCCGGCAGGTGGTTCTGGTACGTCTGAGAGGTGGTTCCGCCATGGCTGGCAGGTGATTCCGGACCGTCCCCCAGGTGGTTCTGGCATAGCCAGCAGTTGATATTGGCCTGTCCGGCAGGTGGTTCCAGCGAGTCGAACAGGTGGCTCCGGCGTGCTCGGCAGGTGGTTCCGGTCTGTCCGGTAGGTGATTCCGGCGTGTCTGGCACGTGCTTCCGGCACGTCTGAGAGGTGGTTCCGGCATGCGCGGCAGGTGATTTCGGAGTGTCCGCCAGGTGGTTCTGGCGTACCCGGCAGGTTATTTTGGCGTGTCCGGCAGGTGTTTCTGGCGAGTCGAGCAGGTGGCTCCGGCATGCTCGGCAGGTGCTTCCGGCGTCTCCGGCACGTGGTTCTGGTGTGTCTGAGAGCTGGTTCCGGCATGTCCGGCAGATGATTCCGGAGTGTCTGCCAAGTGGTTCTGGCATACCCGGCTGGTGATTTTGGCATGTCAGGTAGGTGGTTCCGGCGAGTCGAGCAGGTGGCTCCGGCGTGCTCGGCATTTTGTTCAGACGGGTCTGGCAGGTGTTTTCCGTCTGTTCGGGGTGTGGTTCCAGCATCTCATGCACATGGTTCTGGCACGTCTGAGATGTGTTTCCGGCTGGCCCGACAGGTGTTTCCACAGTGTCCGCCAAGTGGTACTGGCGTAGTTGGCAGGTGATTTTGGCATGACCGGCAGGTGGCTCCAGCAAGCTCGGCAGGTGATTCCGAAGTGTTCCCCAACTGGTTGTGGCGTAGCCGGCAGGTGATTTTTGCGTGTCCGGCAGGTGGTTCTGGCGAGTCGAGCAGGTGGTTCCGGCGTGCTTCCGGGGTGATTGGCAAGTGGTTCTGGCATATCTGAGAGGTGGTTCCGGCATGCCCGGCAGGTGATTCCGGAGTGTTCGCCAAGTGTTTCCGGCGTAGCCGGCAGGTGATTTTGCATGTCCAGCGGTCGTTCCGGCGGGTCGAGCCGGTAGTTCCGGCGTGTCCGGCAGGTGGTTCCGGTCTGTCCGGCAGGTGGTTCTGTGGTGTCCGGCACGAGGTTCAGTCTGAGAGGCTGTGCCGGCATGCCCCTCACGTTATTCCGGCTTGTCCCCGAAGTGGTGCTGGTGTAGCGGGCAGGTGATTTTGGCGTGTCCGGCAGGTGGCTCAGGCGAGTTGAGCAGGTGCTTGCGACGTGCTCGGCAGGTGCTTCCGGCATCTCCGGCACGTGTTTCTGGCACATCTGACTGGTGGTTCCGGCATGCCCAAAATTTGATTCCGGTCTGTCCGGTAGGTGGTTCCGGCGTGCACAGCACGTGGTTCTGGTACGTCTCAGAGGTGGTTGCGTATGCCCAACAGGTGATTCCGGACTGTCCGCCACGTGCTTCTGGCACGTCTGAGAGGTGGTTCCAACATGCCCGGCAGGTCATTTCGGAGAGTCGTGCAAGTGGTTCTGGCGTAGCCCGCAGGTGATTTTGGCGTGTCCGGCAGGTGGTTCCGCCGTGCTCGGCAGGTGGTTCAGGCATGGCCGTCACGTGGTTCCAGTCTGTCCAGGACGTGTTTCCAGCTTCTCCGGCAGGTGGTTCTGGTACGTCTGAGAGGTGGTTCCGCCATGGCTGGCAGGTGATCCCGGACTGTCCCCCAGGTGGTTCTGGCATAGCCAGCAGTCGATATTGGCCTGTCCGGCAGGTGGTTCCAGCGAGTCGAACAGGTGGCTCCGGCGTTCTTGGCAGGTGGTTCCGGTCTGTCCGGTAGGTGTTTCCGGCGTGTCTGGCACGTGCTTCCGGCACGTCTGAGAGGTGGTTCCGGCATGCGCGACAGGTGATTCCGAAGTGTCCGCAAGGTGGTTCTGGCGTACACGGCAGGTGATTTTGGCGTGTCCGGCAGGTGTTTCTGGCGAGTCGAGCAGGTGGCTCCGGCATGCTCGGCAGGTGCTTCCGGCGTCTCCGGAACTTGGTTCTGGTGTGTCTGAGAGCTGGTTCCGGCATGTCCGGCAGATGATTCCGGAGTGTCCGCCAAGTGGTTCTGGCATACCCAGCAGGTGATTTTGGCGTGTCAGGGAGGTGGTACCGGTGAGTCGAGCAGGTGGTTCCGGCGTGCTCAGCAGGTGGTTCAGGCAGTTCTGGCAGGTGTTTTCCGTCTGTTCGGGGTGTGGTTCCAGCATCTCATGCACATGGTTCTGGCACGTCTGAGATGTGGTTCCGGCCGGCCCGACAGGTGTTTCCACAGTGTCCGCCAAGTGGTACTGGCGTAGTTGGCAGGTGATTTTGGCATGACCGGCAGGTGGTTCCAGCAAGCCCGGCAGGTGATTCCGAAGTGTTCCCCAACTGGTTGTGGCGTAGCCGGCAGGTGATTTTTGCGTGTCCGGCAGGTGGTTCTGGCGAGTCGAGCAGGTGGTTCCGGCGTGCTCGGCAGGTGCTTCCGGGGTCATTGGCACGTGGTTCTGGCATATCTGAGAGGCGGTTCCGGCATGCCCGGCAGGTGATTCCGGAGTGTTCGCCAACTGTTTCCGGCGTAGCCGGCAGGTGATTTTGCATGTCCAGCGGTCGTTCCGGCGGGTCGAGCCGGTGGTTCCGGCGTGTCCGGCAGGTGGTTCCGGTCTGTCCGGCAGGTGGTTCTGTGGTGTCCGGCACGAGGTTCAGTCTGAGAGGCTGTGCCGGCATGCCCCTCACGTGATTCCGGCTTGTCCCCGAACTGGTGCTGGTGTAGCGGGCAGGTGATTTTGGCGTGTCCGGCAGGTGGTTCAGGCGAGTTGAGCAGGTGGTTGCGACGTGCTCGGCAGGAGCTTCCGGCGTCTCCGGCACGTGTTTCTGGCACATCTGACTGGTGGTTCCGGCATGCCCAAAAGTGGATTCCGGTCTGTCCGGTAGGTGGTTCCGGCGTGCACGGCACGTGGTTCTGGTACGTGTCAGAGGTGGTTGCGTATGCCCAACAGGTGATTCCGGATTGTCCGCCACGTGCTTCTGGCACGTCTGAGAGGTGGTTCCAACATGCCCGGCAGGTCATTTCGGAGAGTCGTCCAAGTGGTTCTGGCGTAGCGCGCAGGTGATTTTGGCGTGTCCGGCAGGTGGTTCCGCCGTGCTCGGCAGGTGGTTCAGGCATGGCCGTCACGTGGTTCCAGTCTGTCCAGGACGTGTTTCCAGCTTCTCCGGCAGGTGGTTCTGGTACGTCTGAGAGGTGGTTCCGCCATGGCTGGCAGGTGATCCCGGACTGTCCCCCAGGTGGTTCTGGCATAGCCAGCAGTTGATATTGGCCTGTCCGTCAGGTGGTTCCAGCGAGTCGAGCAGGTGGCTCCGGCATGCTCGGCAGGTGCTTCCGGCGTCTCCGGCACTTGGTTCTGGTGTGTCTGAGAGCTGGTTCCGGCATGTCCGGCAGATGATTCTTGAGTGTCCGCCAAGTGGTTCTGGCATACCCAGCAGGTGATTTTGGCGTGTCAGGGAGGTGGTACCGGTGAGTCGAGCAGGTGGTTGCGGCGTGCTCAGCAGGTGGTTCAGGCGGTTCTGGCAGGTGGTATCCGTCTGTTCGGGGTGTGGTTCCAGCATCTCATGAACACGTTTCTGGCACGTCTGAGATGTGGTTCCAGCCGGCCCGACAGGTGTTTCCGCAGTGTCCGCCAAGCGGTTCTGGCGTAGTTGGCAGGTGATTTTGGCATGACTGGCAGGTGGTTCCAGCAAGCCTGGCAGGTGATTCCAAAGTGTTCACACACTGGTTGTGGCGTAGCCGGCAGGTGATTTTTGCGTGATCGGCAGGTGGTTCTGGCGAGTCGAGCAGGTGGTTCCGGCGTGCTCGGCTGGTGCTTCCGGGGTCATTGGCACGGGGTTCTGGCATGTCTGAGAGGTGGTTCCTGCATGCCCTGCAAGTGATTCCAGAGTGTTCGCCAAGTGGTTCTGGCATAGTCGGCAGGTGATTTTGGCATGTCCGGCAGGTGGTTCAGGCGACTTGAGCAGGTGGTTCCAACGTGCTTGGCAGGTGCTTCCGGCGTCTCCGGCACGTGTTTCTGGCACATCTGACAGGTGGTTCCGGCATGCCCGAAAGGTGATTCCGGTCTGTCTGGTAGGCGGTTATAGCCGGCACGGAATGTGGTTCTGGTACGTCTCAGAGGTGGTTGCGCATGCCCAACAGGTGATTCCGGACTGTCCGCCACATGGTTCTGGCACGTCTGAGAGGTGGTTCCGGCCGGCCCGACAGGTGTTTCCACAGTGTCCGCCAAGTGGTACTGGCGTAGTTGGCAGGTGATTTTGGCATGACCGGCAGGTGGTTCCAGCAAGCCCGGCAGGTGATTCCGAAGTGTTCCCCAACTGGTTGTGGCGTAGCCGGCAGGTGATTTTTGCGTGTCCGGCAGGTGGTTCTGGCGAGTCGAGCAGGTGGTTCCGGCGTGCTCGGCAGGTGCTTCCGGGGTCATTGGCACGTGGTTCTGGCATATCTGAGAGGCGGTTCCGGCATGCCCGGCAGGTGATTCCGGAGTGTTCGCCAACTGTTTCCGGCGTAGCCGGCAGGTGATTTTGCATGTCCAGCGGTCGTTCCGGCGGGTCGAGCCGGTGGTTCCGGCGTGTCCGGCAGGTGGTTCCGGTCTGTCCGGCAGGTGGTTCTGTGGTGTCCGGCACGAGGTTCAGTCTGAGAGGCTGTGCCGGCATGCCCCTCACGTGATTCCGGCTTGTCCCCGAACTGGTGCTGGTGTAGCGGGCAGGTGATTTTGGCGTGTCCGGCAGGTGGTTCAGGCGAGTTGAGCAGGTGGTTGCGACGTGCTCGGCAGGAGCTTCCGGCGTCTCCGGCACGTGTTTCTGGCACATCTGACTGGTGGTTCCGGCATGCCCAAAAGTGGATTCCGGTCTGTCCGGTAGGTGGTTCCGGCGTGCACGGCACGTGGTTCTGGTACGTGTCAGAGGTGGTTGCGTATGCCCAACAGGTGATTCCGGATTGTCCGCCACGTGCTTCTGGCACTTCTGAGAGGTGGTTCCAACATGCCCGGCAGGTCATTTCGGAGAGTCGTCCAAGTGGTTCTGGCGTAGCGCGCAGGTGATTTTGGCGTGTCCGGCAGGTGGTTCCGCCGTGCTCGGCAGGTGGTTCAGGCATGGCCGTCACGTGGTTCCAGTCTGTCCAGGACGTGTTTCCAGCTTCTCCGGCAGGTGGTTCTGGTACGTCTGAGAGGTGGTTCCGCCATGGCTGGCAGGTGATCCCGGACTGTCCCCCAGGTGGTTCTGGCATAGCCAGCAGTTGATATTGGCCTGTCCGGCAGGTGGTTCCAGCGAGTCGAGCAGGTGGCTCCGGCATGCTCGGCAGGTGCTTCCGGCGTCTCCGGCACGTGGTTCTGGTGTGTCTGAGAGCTGGTTCCGGCATGTCCGGCAGATGATTCCGGAGTGTCCGCCAAGTGGTTCTGGCATACCCGGCTGGTGATTTTGGCATGTCAGGTAGGTGGTTCCGGCGAGTCGAGCAGGTGGCTCCGGCGTGCTCGGCATTTTGTTCAGACGGGTCTGGCAGGTGTTTTCCGTCTGTTCGGGGTGTGGTTCCAGCATCTCATGCACATGGTTCTGGCACGTCTGAGATGTGTTTCCGGCTGGCCCGACAGGTGTTTCCACAGTGTCCGCCAAGTGGTACTGGCGTAGTTGGCAGGTGATTTTGGCATGACCGGCAGGTGGCTCCAGCAAGCTCGGCAGGTGATTCCGAAGTGTTCCCCAACTGGTTGTGGCGTAGCCGGCAGGTGATTTTTGCGTGTCCGGCAGGTGGTTCTGGCGAGTCGAGCAGGTGGTTCCGGCGTGCTTCCGGGGTGATTGGCAAGTGGTTCTGGCATATCTGAGAGGTGGTTCCGGCATG